>NC_085028.1:8469040-8769040 GCF_963692335.1 Osmerus eperlanus
ACCTGTACTGGGATGACTGGTCCAGGATGGGCATCTTCAAGGCTCCCAAGGCCGGCTCCCAGAGCAATGAGCTGATAGTGGGCCGTCTGACCGGGGTCATGGACCTGAAGATCTTCTACAAGGGCAAGGCCCGAGGTGAGAGGGAGGGGAGGGTGTCGGTGGGGGGGGGGGGGGGGGGTATGTTGAAGGTTGTCATTGACACTGGTTTGAGATAACCAGTGTTAATGATTCGAGTGATGACACGCGTCAATCCTTTTTGCTCCCTGCCCACCTGCTTCCCCGCCCCCCCCCTCAGGACATAATGCGTGTGTGGACCTGCCCTGCAGCCTCCTCTGCCTCCCCCAGCCTGGGCACCGCCACACCTGTGTCTGCCCCGACGGAGTCCCCTCCACCCCCCTGCCCAGCGGCCAGCTGCGGTGCCAGTGCCCCCCCAACTACCAGCTGGTCAACAACACCTGCGTCAAGACTGGTGAGAGACACACACACGTGGACACACACACAGATGTTGACAAACAT
Source organism: Osmerus eperlanus (assembly GCF_963692335.1). Taxonomy (NCBI): domain Eukaryota; kingdom Metazoa; phylum Chordata; class Actinopteri; order Osmeriformes; family Osmeridae; genus Osmerus; species Osmerus eperlanus. Next base: position 8,469,557 of record NC_085028.1, read on the forward strand.
ACAGCACAAAGACACTTCTTGCTCCCGGCAAACTCACCTAGACTCACACTCCTGTGTCCGGTGCTTCCTGTTTGGTCTGCCCTCCCCGTTGTCCAATCAGAGCACAGCTGCCAGCCTAACCAATACCAGTGCTCCAACGGCCGCTGCATCAGCAGCATCTGGAAGTGTGACAGCGACAACGACTGCGGAGACATGAGCGACGAGCTGGAGTGTCGTGAGTACAATGTGCACCGTCGCCATGTCAACGTCCTTGACCTCCGTCCCAACAATCTTTCTATGGGTCTCTCTAACCCCCCCCCCCCCCCACTGTGACTGCCTTTCTCCAACCTCTCTCTCTCTCTCTCTCTCTCTCTCTCTCTCTCTCTCTCTCTCTCTCTCTCTCTCTCTCTCTCTCTCTCTGTCTCTCTCTCTCTCTGTCTCTCTCTCTCTGTCTCTCTCTCTCTCTGTCTCTCTCTCTCTCTCTCTCTGTCTCTCTCTCTCTGTCTCTCTCTCTCTCTGTCTCTCTCTCTGTCTCTGTCTCTCTCTCTCTCTCTCTCTCTCCCTCTGTTACCTCTGCCTCCTCCAGCCACCACCACCTGTGACCCGTCCATCCAGTTCCGCTGTGTGGCCTCGGGCTCCTGCATCCCCCTGGCATTCAAATGTGACCACGAGGACGACTGTGGTGACAACAGTGACGAGGAGCACTGTGGTGAGATGGCTGTGTGTGTGCATGTGTGCGTGCGTGTGCATATTCATGTTCTCAAATCAACTTGTGTGTGCATATGTCTCATGCGTGTGTGTGTATGTGTGTGTGTGTCAGATAGCCACCAGTGCGGCCCAGGAGAGTTCACGTGTGACCGGGGCGTCTGCATCCGGGAGGCTTGGCGTTGTGATGGAGACAACGACTGCAGGGACTGGTCAGATGAGGCCAACTGTACAGGTGAGCTGACTAACCGTGCCCACCTGCTCCCACAGGACCATCGTGTGAGTGTGTGTGTGTTCATGGCTCCCTGCCCTCTCCCCCCAGTGGGGCACCACACGTGCGAGGCCAGCAGCTTCCAGTGCCACACAGGTCACTGCATCCCTCAGCGCTGGGTGTGTGACGGAGATGACGACTGCCAGGACGGCTCCGACGAGGAGAGCGTGCACTGTGGTAGGAACCTACACACACACACACTTTCTCAGACACAATATCAAACCACGTCATCAAAAAAGAACCTGTGTCAGTATCCAATAACTAATTGTTCTCACAGGAAGTGTGTGTGTGTGTTGTGTTGATAGAGGGCAAACACTGTAATGGCTTCCTGTGCTCCAACGATACCTGTCTACCTGCCAGCGCCCACTGCAACGGCGTCCAGGACTGCCCAGGGGGCGCCGACGAGCAGCACTGTGGTGAGCAGCGGCCGGACGAGCAGGAAATCAGCAGTCTGTCATGCCGTGATGCTGTCCCCTGTGTAACAGTGTTGCCCCTTCCTCCACAGACCCCCTGTGCACTCGTTACATGGAGTTTGTGTGTCAGAACCGGGCCCAGTGTCTGTTCCAGTCCCTGGTGTGTGACGGGATCAGACACTGCGAGGACGGCTCAGACGAAGACCCGGGTTACGCCGGATGTGGTGGGTCACGCACACGCACTCTCACCCCCCACACACACACACTCAGTCACGCACACGCACTCTCACCCCCCACACACACACACTCAGTCACGCACACGCACTCTCACCCCCCACACACACACACTCAGTCACGCACACGCACTCTCACCCCCACACACTCAGTCACGCACACGCACTCTCACCCCCCACACACACACACTCAGTCACGCACATCCACGCAGCTCCTGATCAGTCTGTGTTCTTGTTTGCCAGCCGCGCCCTCCGAGTTTGGGAAGGTGTGTGACGCGTACATGTTCCAGTGCTCCAACGGAGTGTGTGTGAGTCTCCGCTGGAAGTGTGACGGCACGGACGACTGTGGAGACTACTCTGACGAAGCCAACTGTGGTGGGTTCCCAGAAACACGTACACACACAGACACACACATATACACGCCCACAGACACACACACACATAGACACCCACTGAGCTGTGTCCTGTGTGTGGCCCTGGGTTCCAGACTCCCCTACAGGGCTGCCGGGCTGCATGAGCTCTCAGTATGAGTGTGCTAACGGACGCTGTGTCCCCAACTGGTGGAAATGTGACGGGGAGAACGACTGTGGAGACTGGTCTGATGAAGCCCACTGCACAGGTAGGACTCCCTCTGCCTCTCTCTCTCTCTCTCTCTCTCTCTCTCTCTCTCTCTCTCTCTCTCTCTCTCTCTCTCTCTCTCTCTCTCTCTCTCTCTCTCTCTCTCTCTCTCTGCCTCTCTCTCTCTCTCTCTCTCTCTCTCTCCCTCTTTATCTCTTTACCTCTCTACCTGTCTCTCCTTTCTCAATTTCCGCCTATCACTCTCTCTTTCTTCTCTCTTTTGTCTTTATTGAGAGTCTCCTCCCTCACCCCCCAGGAGAGGAGATCCCCCAGACCCCCGACCCCCGCCCCTCCTCCTGCGCCCCCAACAGGTTCCACTGTGGCTCCGGCGCCTGCATCATCAACACGTGGGTGTGCGATGGCTACGCAGACTGCCCTGATGGCAGTGATGAGCTGGGCTGCCCTACAGGTGAGATAGTTAACTGCCCTACAGGTGAGATAGTTAACTGCCCAACAGGTGAGATAGTTAACTGCCCTACAGGTGAGATAGTTAACTGCCCTATAGGTGAGATAGTTAACTGCTCTACAGGTGAGATAGTTAACTGCCCTACAGGTGAGATAGTTAACTGCCCAACAGGTGAGATAGTTAACTGCCCTACAGGTGAGATAGTTAACTGCCCTACAGGTGAGATAGTTAACTGCCCTACAGGTGAGATAGTTAACTGCTCTACAGGTGAGATAGTTAACTGCTCTACAGGTGAGATAGTTAACTGCCCTACAGGTGAGATAGTTAACTGCCCTACAGGTGAGATAGTTAACTGCTCTACAGGTGAGATAGTTAACTGCCCTACAGGTGAGATAGTTAACTGCCCTACAGGTGAGATAGTTAACTGCCCTACAGGTGAGATAGTTAACTGCCCAACAGGTGAGATAGTTAACTGCCCAACAGGTGAGAGAGCTTCCCTACAGGCTTCCCTAGTGTGTGATGGCTGGGTAGCTCTGTATTATGAAATGTACTTCTTGTTTGTGTTTCCATGGCAGCAGCCAAGGGCACAGTGCCTGCAGCCTCCACCCAAGCCCCGCCCCAACCAGGGCGCTGCAGCCAGGGCCAGTTCCTCTGCCTCAGACCCCCCCACTGCATCCCCGACTGGCAGCGATGCGATGGACACCCCCACTGCCAGGACGGCTCAGACGAGGCCCACTGTCGTACGTCTCTTCTTCTTTGTATCTCTCGTCCTCTCTCTCTGTCTCTCCCTCTCTCTGTCTCTCTCTCTCTCTGCTTCATTCTCTTGTAGCTGGCTGTTGAACTGTGACCCCCTCCTGCTCATACCTGGATGTTGACCTTTTTAACCCCTCCTCCCGTATAGCGACGCGAGGGCCACTGTGGTGCGTGAACGGGACTCGCTGTGCGGACGGCGAGGCGTGTGTGCTGGAGAGCGAGCGCTGTGATGGCTTCATGGACTGCTCTGACCACAGTGACGAGGACAACTGCAGCGGTGAGTCTGCTGATCCAGAGATCTGAGCTGCTACGGACGTCACATGGGGTGCCCTTGGTTTTTACCCCTTGGCATACCTGTGGCGATGCACTTCCAGGTTTTGCTATTTCTAAACCAGCACAGAAATGAGGGCCACGGTGGGCTACTGTACTCCACTCGACAATTCTACAATGACACACTAGCGCAGTGTGGTAATTGTTCCATGCTCTGTTCCAGCCGACTCCCTGGTCTATAAGATTCAGAACCTGCAGTGGACGGCAGACTTCTCTGGTGACGTCACTCTGACCTGGTCACGCCCCAAAAACCTCCCGCCCGCCTCCTGCTACTTCCTCATCTACTTCAGGTGGGTCTGGAGTCTTCCATCTCCCCCGGCACCGAGGGGGACAAACTGAACTGGAGTTCATGGTTTGATACTCTGTTTGTGTGTGTCAGGCTGGTGGGGATCCAGCAGTGGACCATCATGGACACCCACAGCAACAAGAGCAGCGCCCGGCTCAGTCTCCTGAAGCCGGACAGCAGCTACCAGGTGAAGGTTCTGACCCAGTGCCTCAACAAGCTGCACAAGACCAACGAGGTGCTCACACTCAGGACGCCTGAGGGACGTGAGTACACACACACACACACACACACACACACGCACACTCAAGCACACACGTGCACAGAAACCCCAACCCTGATTGGCTGTTCTGTGGTTTGTGTTAGTGCCAGACCCGCCTAGAAACCTGCAGCTGTCATGTGACAGGGGGGAGGAGGGGAGTGTGCTGGTGTCCTGGAGCCCCCCAGACAAGACCCACGGACTGCTGAGGGAGTACATCGTATGTCTCTGACCCCCCCCCCCCCACACACACACACACACACACACACACCTATATACACGGTAGCTACACTTGCATGACCTGGTTCACTGACTGTGTGTGTGTGTCAGGTGGAGTACAGTGATAGGAGCAGTGTGGAGTGGTCATCTCTCAGAAGCACCACCGCCACTGTTGAAGTCAAGAACCTGCAGTCCAACACACTTTACAGCTTCAGGGTGAGACACACTGTGTGTGTGTGTGTTTGTGTGTGTGTGTGTGTGTGTGTGTGGTGTTTGTGTGGGTGGTGTTTGTGTATGTTTGTGTGTGCGTGTAGCCTACTATACTCTTAATTGTGTGCAGGTGTCAGCCGTGACCAGTCGAGGAGTAGGAAACTGGTCCGAGGTCAAGTCCATCACTCCTCAGAAAGGTAAAAACCACAACAAGGCCAACATTACCCAGCTAATAATGACTAACCGTACCCGCAGAGCTGGAGTGACCTTCTGTTAGTCATAGGAATGTACTGTTGTGTGTCGTCACTGGGCGTGTTGCAAATGCACTCTCTCTCTCCTTCTCTCCTTCTCTCTTTCTCTCCCTCTCCCTCTCTCTTTCTCTCCCTCTCCCTCTCTCTCTCTCTCTCTCTCTCTCTCTCTCTCTCTCTCTCTCTCTCTCTCTCTCTCTCTCTCTCAGCCCTCCCTCCTCCCTCTGTCATTGCTGACAGCATCACTAATGACTCCATGAGCTTCTCCTTCAGCTTCAACTCTGAGCACAAGGTTAGTACTGTAGGACCACAGACACTCCACACACACTCCACACACACACCACATATATCACTGAAACACCGCACACACACCGCACACTCCACACACACAATTACAATTCCTTAAGTCCTGCTTTATCCCTTGCAGTGTATTGTATGGTCCATGTTTGTGCTGTGTGTGTAACATGTTTGACATATGTGTAACATGTGCTCCATGTGTGCCAAGTGTATAACACGTGTTCCGTGTGTGTAACGTGTGGAACCCTTTTCCAGGTGAAGCAGTACATGGTGGTTCTCTCCTGGGAGTTCGACGCTCACGTGAAGGAGAGCAGGAACTTCACAGTGATCTCTGTACTGAGAGGTATGGAGAGGGGGGTGACAGGGGGGATGGTGGGAGAAAGGAGAGGTGGAGGGATGGAGGGAGAGAGGGAGGAGAGGGGAATGGGTAGGAGAGAAGTGTGGAGAGCGGCAAGGAGGGACAGCGAGAAGGGGAGAGGGATGCAGAGGGAGACAGGAGGGTTGAAGAGAGGAGTGAGAATGAGAGAGGGATGGGGAAGGGAAGAGGCAAGGAGAGAGGGGTGGGGGGGGGTCACGTGACTGTTCAGATCAGGACGATGACGACCATGCATAGAAGGACGCCAAGATGGCGATGTCATGCTAACCACAAGTGTCTCTGCCCAGCGGGGAGCCTGGCACCGGGGACCGTGTACGAGGTGGCAGTGTGGGCGCACACCAGCGTGGGCGACAGCCCCACAGCTCTGTCCATGCAGCAGACCCTGGGGCCCCGCCCGGAGCCCCCGCTCCTCAAGGCCCGCGCCCTCAACCAGACCTCTGCAGACTGCAGCTGGAGCACCACAGGCCCCCCTGCACAGGTACACACACACACACATACATGTAGGTACACACACACGCGTACGGTACACATCACAGACATGCTCAGACACACTCGTACACGCACGCACACACACAGGTACACACGCATACAGATACAGCACACACTCAGACACACTCGTATAACACTGCCCGTATCTGTGTCCAGGTGTATGGTGTGTTCTTTGCCACCTCCTTCCTGGACCTGTATCGGAGACCACATTGTGTGAACACGTCTGCCTCCAGCATCACCTTGACTGTGGGCGGCAACGAGCAGTACCTCTTCCTGGTAGGATCCTCCTTCATCATCCTCATCCCCATCACCATCCCCATCCTCATCCCCATCCTCATCCCCATCCTCATCCCCATCATCATCCCCATCCTCATCCCCATCATCATCCCCATCCTCATCCCCATCATCATCCCCATCCTCATCCCCATCATCATCCCCATCCTCATCCCCATCATCATCCCCATCCTCATCCCCATCATCATCCCCATCATCATCCCCATCATCATCCCCATCCTCATTCCCATCATCATCCCATCATCATCCTCATCCCCATCATCATCCCATCATCATCCTCATCCCCATCATCATCCCGATCATCATCCCCATCATCAGAGTCCTTCTCCTAACTCAAGAACCTTAACTGTCTGTGTATGTGTCTGCATGCATGCGTGCGTGTGTCCGTGTGTGGTTGTGTGTGTGTGTCTGTCGGGGTGTGTGTTTGTGTGTCAGGTGCGGGCTGTGGCCCCCTACCTGGGCCCCCCCTCAGACTCGGTGGTGGTGCGGATGATCCCCAGCGAGCGCCTGCCCCCCAGGAACCTCCACAGGGTCCATGTGGAGCAGACCCAGGCCCTGCTCAAATGGCAACCCCCCTACGACTCCCCTAGCACCCCTCTGGTACACTCTCTCTCTCTCTCTCTCTCTCTCTCTCTTTCTCTCTCTCTCTCTCTCTCTCTCTCTCTCTATCTCTCTCTCTTTCTCTCTCTCTCTCTCTCTCTCTCTCTCTATCTCTCTCTCTCTCTCTCTCACACACACACACACACACACACACATTGATGTTGGTACACACACATGACCCACTCACACTCTAGTTACTGTCTCTCACTGTGTGTGTGTGTGTGTGTGTGTAGACATATGCGATCAGTGTGAGGGACACCATCCGTAAGACAGAGCACAGCTACAAGCTGGAGACCAAGAATAACTCGGTGGAGTACAGGCTGGCAGGCCTGGAGCCTGGAGGACGCTACAGCGTCACCGTCAGGCTCAGGAACATGAGCAAGGAGGCCAGCTACACTCTCAACACAGGTACACACACTCTCAACACAGGTACACACACTCTCAACACAGGTACACACACTCTCAACACAGGTACACACACTCTCAACACAGGGTACACACACTCTCAACACAGGTACACACACAATCAACACTCTCAACACAGGTACACACACACTCAACACAGGTACAAACACAGACTCAACACACAAAGTATAGCCATATAAATAATAATAATTTTTAATTGACAATATTCTATGTGTGTCTAGTACCTCTGCCTCCCCCTGAGGCTCTGAAGATTCTGACAGAGAAGGACCACGCGTTCCTGTTCTGGAAGAGTCTGGCGGTCAGGGAGAAGGGCTTCAACGACAGCAGGGTGAGTCCCCTCTCAGCTGCCCCCACAGGCGTATCAAACACACCCAGGGTCAGCAGCACACATCAGGATATGATCAAATAGTCCAGCTGTCACCCATGCATGTGTTCAACAGTCTGCGTGTGTGTGTTGCACTGTAGTCTGTAGTCTGTAGCTGGGATGTGCTTACTCTAACAGACTGACTGGATGCTAGAGGGAGGGCTTGGCTCCAGGTAGGTCAAACCTTCTAGGAACTAAGGCCAGGTTTCCAGTTTCTGTCTGGCTTAACGAGCATCTTGAGTTGGATTCCTTCTTCCGAAGCCCACAGGCACAGTGACTTTGCACTGTGCCTGGTAAATACACACCATTCCTTGACTCTGACCACTGAAATATTGTTATGCCTATGCGCTTCTGATCCTGCTGTACTTTTGACATCCACAATTTGTTATGTTGCTTCGGATTAAAGCGTCTGCTAAATGAGCAAAATGGAAATGGAACGTGTGTGTCTCTGCAGGGCTATGAGGTGCACGTGTACGACAGTGTGACCAACTCCAACACGTGTCTGGGGAACACCACAGAGACATACTTCCGTATCGGCAGCCTGCAGGCGGGACACAACTACACCTTCTCCGTCCAGGCCCGCTGTCTGCTGGCTGGCCAGCTGTGTGGGGAGCCAGCCCTGCTCCTGTATGACCAGCTGGGCTCAGGTCAGCCAGACACACATGGATAGACATATATATACAATGGATATATACACACACAGGTGCACAAACACATATATATATGCTGTAACATTTTAAGTCGCTCTGGATAAGAGCGTCTGCTAAATGACTAAATGTGTAAATGTAAGTTAGACACCATAGGGGTGACACAGAACAGCATTGGATGTTCAGCCAGTCAGGATGCTGTGTTTGACCCCTCCCTTCCAGGTCCCAGCGAGGCGTCCCACAGCACGGCCAGGTCAGGTGACATGGCGGCGGTGGTGGTGCCCGTGCTGTTCCTGCTGCTGCTGGCGCTGTGCGGCGGCATGGTGGCGCTCTACCTGCGACACCGGCGCCTCACCAACAGCTTCACCGCCTTCGCCAACAGCCACTACAACTCACGCCTCGGGGCCGCCATCTTCTCCTCTGGGGACGAGCTGGGTGAGACACACACACACCTGGCTCACACACACACACACACCTGGCTCACTCACACACACACACACACCTGGCTCACTCACACACACCTGGCTCACACACACACACACACACACCTGGCTCACACACACACACCTGGCTCACACACGGAAACATGTACGTTGATCTGCATACTGTCGTCTGAAGCTTAACTCTCCATCTCTCTTCTCTCCCTCCTCTTCACTTCTTCTCACTTCCTCTTCCCTCCACTCCCTCCTTTCTTCCCTCTCTTCTCTCTCACCCCCTCTTCCTCTCCCAGGGGATGATGATGAAGATGCTCCGATGATCAGTGGCTTCTCAGATGACGTTCCCATGGTGATTGCATAGCGCTCCACCCCCCCATCCCTCCCACCTCCACCCCCCCACCCCCTACACACCTCCCTCCACCCTGACCAGAGTTAGAGGGCGCTCCTTGACTGTCAACCAAACGTGTGCGGGTTTCAGGAACACAGGACGACAAGTGAAAGAAGATGAAAATGAAAGAGATATTTTTTGAAAATACGATGCACTTTTTTTGGATGCGCAATAACTTATTTTTTTATATATAATATATCTATATATATATATATGGGTCAATATGGACTACGCTGGGAGGGGCGGAGTTCAAAGCAGGAAGTGATTCAGGCGTTAGGGGAGGAGCTTTGCCGTGTGTCCCGCCTGGCTGGGTCATCACTTCAAGCCAAAATAAGAACCTGCCAACTGGAACGTCACCTAGCAACTGGAGCATTCAACGGGGGGAAACATTATCTGTATCCATACACACAAAGTATGAGAACATTGTACACGGTGAAGTGATGATGTCATTTTCCACAAACTAAACAAACGCAGTTTAGTCCATTCAGTCAGGTCAGTCTGATAGTAAAAGTAGCTACCTGAACAGGTACAGCCTCTTGCAGAGAGAGAGGAGGGTGACGAGGGTTGTTGTCGTCGTCATGGTTTTCTGTTTGTCTGTCTGTGTATGTCTGCCTGTTTGTCTGCACGTATCAGATCACTCCAGCTATTGTTGAACACATTGTGATCCTTGTAACTGTTTAATTTTAAACTACTGGCACACCAGAGGGGTGGGTTCTTACTATAGGACCATGTAGGACCATGCAGTACTAGGTAGTACTATGCAGTACCATGTAGTAACATGCAGTACTAGGCAGTACTTGTTGTATGCAGTGCAAGGTAATACCATGCAGTGCTAGGTAGTACTATTCAGTACTATATGACATGCACTATGTCATGTTGAAACGTCATGTTGAGATTTTTCAAGAGCCATGTTTCTTTATGTAATTCATTGCTTTTATTTTTATTTAGATGAATGTATTTTCTATATCTGTGATTCTGAGGCTTTGATAATGTGGAAGCAGCCCAGACACCAGTGGTCTCTGAGCCCTGGGCCTGGACAGCCTCCCTTCTGGAGGCTTCAGCTCCAACCCTAATCTAGCACACCTGATTCTAATAATTACCCGGTTGACGTGTTGAATCATGTTGGGTACAACTGGGCTTGTAGTAAAGACGTACATGGCGGCAGCTGTCCGGGAGCAGGTTTAGAGAGCCTTGTCGCCGGCGTGCTGTTGTCCTAGCCGTGCTCCGGCCCAGCTGTGCCCCGGCGCATGCCGTCCTCAGTGGTGAAGTCCCGTCATTCTGTTTACCACATATGCCTTATTAAACCACTCTGGACCTTGCTGTAGGATGAAACACACGTGCATGCACAAACACTCTCACACACACACGAACACGCATGCATGCAATACAGGCACTACCAGATGTGCACACTCACACACACAACACAGTATACGTTACAAATACACTCACGGTACACAGTGTCCATACACATCATTGTAGACACTTAAGGAGAGAGAGAGAGAGAGAGAGGGAGAGAGAGGGGGGGTGATGGAGAGGAGGTGTGGGAAGAGATGCAGGGTGGAAGTGATAAACAGAGAAGAGAAGACATACTTCTATTTAGTGTAAAGTCCCTAATGCTGAACAGACCAGCTCTGTACAGCAGACACATGCCCACATGACTTTCTCCCTGTCAAGTTTTAACACTTGTCTTGTACAAAATATGATTACTGGGTATTGTGTGACGGTTTTTCCCCTGGTGTCTAATTGTCAATGAATTAATTTGTTGTAAGATAGTATGCTTAAAAATGTTTTTTTGCACAAATAATGTGTAAATGATGAAACTGTTACACATGGTCATACTTGGAGATATTCTTGCTTGCTGATGGAGGGTATGTTGGGTGTGACAGGTACTGAAGCTTGGTTTGAGGTGTTATGCTGAAATAAACTGTCTGAAAATGTGACACTGCCTCGAGTACTACCTGCCTTCAATCTCTCTTTCAGTTACTCTCCTGGTCCTGCCTCTCAGTCTCCTCTCCACTGCTCCTTCTCCCCTGCTCTGAATCTTTAATCAATGTAGTTCAGCTGGGCAGACTGGTAGCTGCTGATTCCTGCCACTAGGGGGACCCTGTGTTCCAGTCCAGCCAAACATCCCTTGTTTCCTAGAAGGTATTGATTTATTTATTTGAAATATAAACAGTGATGCTGATGTTATTCATATAAGTTTACTCATCCAAAGAGAGGAGAGGGAGGGAGAGCGGGAGGGTTGTCAGGAGGACTGACTGAGACGGCAATATGACAGTCCCAACCCCGGCCACCTTGAGGCACTACTGGCTCCTCCCAATGGAGGAGACTTCCTGCTGTTACACAGTGACCTCTGTGAGGTGGCATTTCACTTCCTGTTTACTGATCATGGCACTGGTGGAGACACTGTGGTGTCAGTGGGATGTGATCACACAAGGATCTGGAGCGTGCAGGTACAGCTGTCTTCTGTTTGGGCTCCGGTGTTCTTCTGTTCAGGTTCAATAACTGTGTTTCTGCTCAGGCCCCCAGAGGCCTCGTCCAGCTGAGAGAGGATGAACTGCTCTGTGCTGGCTTTCAGTAATTCCCTGGCTACCTGGATACAGTTACACACGTGTACAAACATCTCACACATTCACACAAATGATGCATACACACACCATGGATGGTCACACAAGACACACAAACACGGACACCAAATGTAGTCTTGCCTGCCATGTTAACTATATTAGATTGGCTATTACTGTCCTGCCAGTGTATGGCCTCTGATTGGACCAACAAGCAGATTCTCCTGGCCAATCGGTGCAATGTGTACTGCTGCACTCCTAGCAACAAGACTACCTGGCTGAACAGAAACTTTAGAAAACAGAAGTTTCTCTCTTGTAATAGATCCCACCAGTCATGTTGTCTGACATCAATACTACCTGGTTAGTTGGCCAAGTTTCAAGATGTGTCACTTTCCTATTTAACTTTCTCTTTCTTTCTTTCTCTCTCTTTTTCTCCATAAATATGTTTCCATTTCTCTATCTACATGTTCTCAGACATGCTTACAGCATTCTTAGTGGTTAATTCATAACCTGGACCATGACCAATAGATGCAGTGTGCATTGACTGGGAAGAGGTGATAGTTTTACTGACAGTAGAACTAAGTCGCATCAGGTTTCCAGTTAAACTGTTGAGAGTACCCAGGGAGGTCACTACCCATTCACAGGTCTGTGTGTGTCTGTGTGTGTGTTTGTGTGTCATGATGGACAGACACTGCGGATATTGTCACTTCCTCTGCCCCCCAGCTCATGACAAAAGCAGGGTTTGTTCTCTAGCCTGTTCCACAGTTCTCGGGCCATTGTTCTAGAACCTTCCGTTAAGATCCGTTACAAATCTGTTCACTGCCAGATTCAGGTTCCCAACAAGGAGCTGCTATTGTTTAGCAGGGAGACAGGGTGCGGAGTAGGAGACCGGTGGCAGGAGTAGGAGACAGGGCAGGAGTAGGAGACAGGTGGCAGGAGTAGGAGACAGGGGGCAGGAGTAGGAGACAGGGCAGGAGTAGGAGACAGGTGGCAGGAGTAGGAGACAGGTGGCAGGAGTAGGAGACAGGGCAGGAGTAGGAGACAGGTGGCAGGAGTAGGAGACAGGGGGCAGGAGTAGGAGACAGGGGGCAGGAGTAGGAGACAGGGGGCAGGAGTAGGAGACAGGTGGCAGGAGTAGGAGACAGGGGGCAGGAGTAGGAGACAGGTGGCAGGAGTAGGAGACAGGTGGCAGGAGTAGGAGACAGGGGGCAGGAGTAGGAGACAGGGGGCAGGAGTAGGAGACAGGGGGCAGGAGTAGGAGACAGGTGGCAGGAGTAGGAGACAGGGGGCAGGAGTAGGAGACAGGGGGCAGGAGTAGGAGACAGGTGGCAGGAGTAGGAGACAGGGGGCAGGAGTCAGGAGGACGGATACCAGACAGGAGACAGGGGGCAGGAGTCAGGAGGACGGATACCAGACAGGAGACAGGGGGCAGGAGTCCAGCAGGAGACAGAGGGCCGGGCTGGAGACAAGGTAGAAGACAGGCTGGAGAGAAGACAGGGGGCATGATAAGAGATTGGGGGGCAGGGTAGGAGACGGGGGGCAGGGTAGGAGATGGGGGGCAGGGTAGGAGACGGGGGGCAGGGTAGGAGATGGGCAGTGCATGAGATAAAGGGCGGGGCAGGAGGCGGGAAAAGATAGAGGGGGTGGGACAGGAGAGGGGGCTGGTCCTGACTCTCCTTCTGACAATACTCTCTCTTTCATTTTCTCTCTCTCACTGTCTCTCTCTCTCTCTCTCTCTCTCTCTCTCTCTCTCTCTACTTCTTAAAGAGATCAGGTTGTTCAAAGAGAAAAGCCAACCCCCCCCCCCACCCACCACCACCATTCTAGGAACTAGCTCCATTTAGTGGAATTCCCCTCCCTACACTTCTCCCCTCCTACCCTTCTTCCACTTCCCCACTTTCCTCCTCCCCTCCTCTCCTCACCTCTCCTCCTCCCTTTTCTTCCTCTTTTCTGGATGGTCAGCGTAGAAAGTCAGAGAGCTGAAGCCAAACAGCAGAGGGCCAGAACGAGAGCTCTCCTCACTCTTCCTCTCCTCTCTTCTCCTCCAGGTGTAGTTGTGTGATTCTCCATGTGTACAGCTCAGGGAGGACAATGGGAGCACTCAGGCTCGGGGGTAGGCTCGGGGTGGAGGAGGGGTGGGGTAGAAGGGGTGGAGATAATCTTACAGAGCAGCCTCTGTTTGTGCCAAAGCCTCCTCTAATACACAACAGATACTGTGTTCTCTTTCTCCACGCCCTGCTTTGTCCTCTCTCCTTCTCTCCCCTCTCCCTGTCTCCCCTCTCCCCATCACCCCTCTCCCTGTCTCCCCTCTCCCCATCTCCCCTCTCCCTGTCTCCCATCTCCCTTCCTCCTCTTCTCTCTCCACCCTCCTCTCCCTCTCTCCTCTCTCCCCCCTCCTCTCCCTCTCTCCTCTCTCCCCATCTCCCCTCTCCCTGTCTCCTCTCTCCCCATCTCCTCTTCTCTCTCCCCCCTCCTCTACCTCTCTCCTCTCTCCCCTGTCCCCTCTCCCTCCGCCCATCTCGCCCGGGGCTGCTGGAGCAGGTAGCGGTGGGGCGGAGATGAGCGATAGGGGAACAGAGCAGGCCATTCTGCTGCTTTCCTCTCTCACAGAGGATGCTGTTGCTGGACATGCAGACAGACACGATGGATGAGAGGATGGACGGATTGTCTATCTCCCTGTCTCTCACCCTCTTTCTGTTTCTCTCTCTCTATCTCTATCACAGGCGTGCGACCTGCCTTCTGGATAAAAACAGAGAAAGATAACACTGAGGTGATAATGAGGCTCCCGATGGAAAGGATGTTCCCTCAACTAGCATAGCATACACACACACACACAAACGTGCACACATACAATATATACGCATTTACACACACACGTAGAAAAAGGGTTCCAGCACCAGTGGTCTTCTCTCCAAAGTGATTCTGGGAGGCAGCAAAGTTCTAGGATTCTTCACTTCCTCAGGGGTTGTGGCGCGGCGCTAACGTGAGCTGACGGGGGATTAGCGGCAGACACCAGGAATGTTGGGTCTTTGTGCTGTGTGGAGCTCAGCCAGGACGGACCTGGGCACAGATACAAGATGGTCCTCCACCTGCCCTCTACCTCCACCTACCCTCAAGCTGCACTCTTCTTCCACCAGTCCTCCACCTCCACTTGATTCCATCTGCCCTCCATCTTCACCCATCCTCCACCGGCCCCCACCTGCCCTTCACCTCCACCTACCCCCATGCTCCCTCCACCTGCCCTCCACCTGCCCTCCACCTGCCCTCCACCTGCCCCCACCTTCCCCCCCGCCGTCCACTCTAGTTCCTGTAGAGTGTTTATATTGGTCAGCCAGTTCCGGAATTTACTCTCCCAATGCTAATTGGCTTCAGATGCCATCAGCTCACTGCACTCAGCAATGTCCCACACACACTGACTTCTTTCTCTCTCTCTCTCTCTCTCTCTCTCTCTCTCTCTCTCTCTCTCTCTCTCTCTCTCTCTCTCTCTCTCTCTCTCTCTCTCTCTCTCTCTCTCTCTCTCTCTCTCTCTCTCTCTCTCTCTCTCTCTTCTCTCTGTCTGTCCTGGCTGTGCTCAGTCTAATGTGAAGAATGTTAGAATGTGACACAAGTACAATTACAGACATATCAGTGTCCTGTGGGGTGGTGGAGCAGCTGTGTGGGGGGCATCTGGAGGGACAACGTCTTTCCTTTATCTACATCCAAGGAAATGTTTATGTTGTCGTTGCGTTCAATCATCACATGGAATAACCAGCTGTAATGAACGCACACTATACACACATCCGACATACAGGCCCGTGCGCACACACACACACACTGAGAGAGGGGAGAGGATGAGAGATCTTGATAGTTTCTGCAATTTCCTCTTTACTGCTGGTATCAGAGCATGGCTTACGTATTACCCTACACACACAAACACACACACACATGCACACTAAAAACCACAAACTCACACAAGCAGAGGGAAGCAGAGAAGAACAGAGTGAAACAGAAAGAAGTGAAGGAGAGCATAGTGAAGCAGAGGACTAGAGAGAATAAGAGAGGGGGAGAGAGGAGCAGAGAGGAGGAGAGGGGCAGAGAGGAGGAGAGGGGCAGAGAGGAGGAGAGAGGAGGAGAGGGGCAGAGAGGAGGAGAGAGGAGCAGAGAGGAGGAGAGGAGGAGAGAGGAGCAGAGAGGAGGAGAGGAGGAGAGAGGAGCAGAGAGGAGGAGAGAGGAGCAGAGAGGATGGAGAGAGGAGCAGAGAGGATGAGAGGGGCAGAGAGGAGGAGAGGGGAGGAGAGGAGGAGAGGGGAGCATGCTCTGGCATGCTGTCAGTCAGCTGTATAAAGACGGCGTAGCTGGCCTGTCTACTGACAGATTAAGACATCTTTTGATGTCTTCTGTACATCCCCAGAAACTCCCCATCACGGCTCAGACACTAATAAGATTAAATCTCCCATACCTTCTCCTCTGCCCCTGCTCCTAATCCCATGGCTTTGGTGCAGGAGCAGGGAGAACACAGGAGGAACACTGATACAATGAAAGTAACAATGTGAAGGAGAGTGCAGGAGAGGAAAGGAGAGAGGAGAGGTTCCTGAAAAATAACTGCTTTCTGGTCTCCATGGCAACACCAGACTACTATCCTGGACTGTCATTTCTCAGAGAAAGAGAGAGATAGGGAGAGAGAGAGCGAGAGAGAAGAGGGGTGGTCTTTTCTGTGCACACTACATGGTCTTAAGCCACACTCCATGTTACTGAACACAGCCTATTCTGGCTCATCATTCTACAGCAGAGGCGGTTGGCCCAGTAATGACCCCGCCCACTGCCACTGTCTCCATGGCAGCCTGCTCGGACTCTGTTGTCGCCAAGGTGCCAGTGATTACTCTGCAGGAAGCTGCCATTCCAATGTGAAATAGATATCTCTGTCTCCTCTTGCTAAATGGAAAATACCCACCCCCCGGTCTCTGTATCCTTTCGCTGCACACACACACACAACACATACACACACACTCACACACTCAACACATGCCCACACACTCAACACATCCACACACATATACAGTTTTTCTCAATTGCTAAAAATTGTATGTGTAAGCCATCCTCACAAAACCATTTTGCCAATTCCCACGTACCCCAGTCTTTAAACACAACTTACGGTAACACTTTATAATAAGTCAACGCTTTTTGGCATTTACAAAGTGTTAACTAATAGTTAGTTAATCCTTTATAAAACATTTTGGAACATTAACAATACATTATTAAATAGTTTATTATTAAACACTATGTTAATCATTAATAAACACTGTTAAAAATTATGTATTTGATTCATAATGCAATTCATAAGGTGTTTGATAACTGCATTACCATACCTTATAGAAAGCTTGTTAATATAGTTGCAAACCAGTAGTTTATAAGCTGGTACATGAGCTGGTATAGAAAGCATTAGCAAATGCTGAACAAACCATTTACATTACCTTTACAAAACACGAGTAAATAACTAACAACATATTTACTTATGTCTTTAATTAATGTACGCCAAGTCGAATACATGATGTACACTAATAGCAATACTAGCAGATATCTAAACAACTATTTTATAAACACTTACTAATGATGCAACTTGTGATTAGTAATGCAAGTTCTAAAGCATTTACTAACTGTTAGACTTTTCACAAGTTGCATCATTAGTAAGTGTTTATAAAATAGTTGTTAAGATATCTGCTAAGTATTAGTGTACATTATGTATTCGACTTGGCATATATTAATTAAAGACATAAGTAAATATGTTGTTAGTTATTTACTCATGTTTTGTAAAGGTAATCTAAATGGTTTGTTCACCATTTGCTAATGCTTTCTAAACCAGCTCATGTACCATCTTACAAACTACTGGTTTGCAACTATATTAACAAGCTGTCTATAAAGTATGGTAATGAAGTTATCAAACAACTTATGAATTGTATTATAAATCAAATACATCATTTTTAACAGTGTTTATTAATGATTAACATAGTGTTTAATAATAAGCTTATTAACTATTTAATAATGATGTTATAAAGGATTAATTAACTATTAGTTAACACTTTGTAAATGCCAAAAAGCGTTGACTTATTATAAAGTGTTACCCAATTGACCCTTCTTGACACATTACTCAGGTTCATTCACACTTCTTTGCAAAAGTCTAAACACACCTCTCACTTTAAGACACAATTGTCACCATTATGTCATTTAGAAAACACTGCCGTTTGATAAGTAAACTCAAACCAGCGCAATTCAAACACCCTTAACAACCAATTATACATGTATAAGCACTCACAAGCAAAAATACTCAACAAGCAGTCAGGGAATTTGGAATGAATACAAAGGTAAGCTCATCTGTACTTTGAAATCATAGATGCAAATATCAGAGAAAGAGGCAGAATTGTCAGAATGAGAGGAGGTGGACAAGGGAGAGGAAGAGGCAGAGGAAAAGTAAGAAGAACAACAATCTCAAATGAGATCCATGCCACACTATGACAGAAATCCCTATGACAGCACAACCTTCTCCAAGCCATGGAAGAAGCTTGTGGGGACATTGCTGTGGAGTCTTGTCAGGGATGGCTCAGGCATTCAAGGGCATTTTCCTTGCTGTTTGGCTTGAGAAAACATTGCCTGTGATGTTGAGGAAAATCTCTGGCCTGACCCTGGTCAGAGACAGGATGCTGACCCAGAATGAACAGTACTGTAGCGTACTCAAGCACTCTTACCCAGGTGAAAACGCTTTGTTTATTTCCTTGTTTTCTTAGCCTTTGTTCCCCAAATTACAATTTACAGTAATGAATTTGTGTTGTCGACTAACAGTACTACTATTTGTATACTGTGACCATTACAGTAAAAAGAGCTAAAAATGCAATTGCTGTATAATGAAAATAGAAAATAAACAGCCTGTAAGAAGGACAATTGCAGTATTTGTGAGTTTTATGATTTACATCATGTCAAACTCATGAGGTGGAACATATCTAAAATTCAGGGACACGTTATAGTCAATGGTTCATGAAAACCTTTTTATAATAGTGTTTTCAATTCCTCCCGGCAGTATGTAAAGGGTATTCAGAAGGTTGATTTTATTTGAGGGCTTTGTGTGAATTTTGAATGCAAAGTTTGTTTTATACGACAGATAATATGGTTTTGACGACAGTGTTTGATTTTGGGTCAAAAGTCAAGGGTTTGGCCAAAACAGTGTACGTATGAAGATGTGTGTTTAGAGTTTGGAGAAAACACAGTACACATTCAATAATGTGTACAGTACACATTTTCTTTCCATCTGCTACTGGCCTCTTCAACAAGGCCAAGGACTCCCATTGACATTCATTCACTTATTTAACTATTACAAGTCCATCTAATGGCAATTACAGTATGCACAAGCCACCTTACCTCAGTATCCGTTTGCACTATGTTGACCACTCTCGCTGCTCATTCTTATTCTTATTTTTATATATATTTTATTTTATATTTAAATTGTTGTATTCTTAGATTGTTTGGTTCTTAGAAATAGTTAAACTTTTGTACTTTTACTTAATTTAAGATTCGTATATGTTTAGTGTTTTGCACCTCCCTGCCACAGTAAATTCCGTGTTTGTATAACATACATGGCGAATAAACCGAATTCTGTTTCTGATTCTGATTCTGATAAATGTGTCTTAGCAATTGAGAAAAACTGTAATATCAACACACACAGACACATACCGTACAGCCATGCAGGGCTTGTTGAAAGGTATTTAAGAGGTGTCTCTGTCCAGAGATACGACTGCTCATCTGGGTCAGAGGATTTGCCGGGGCAGACAGACTGGCACACAGACTGGCTTGTAGTGTGTCTATTTTGAATGTGTGGTTGTGTTAGTTTCTGTGTTGGATTGCAAGGACTGTGTGTGTGTGTGTGTGTCTGTTTAAACATGATCAAGTACATGAGGCCAAGGCTGGATTTACTCATTCTAAAGCTTTTCTTTCTACTCCTCTCTCTGCATCTCTCTCTTTTTCATTCCCTCCACCCATACAGAGCAGGTCTCCCCACCAAAGCAGTGCAGCAGAAAGTAGGCCAAAAGCTATCTGAGGACAGGCAGGGGTGGAAAGAGAGGGAGAGGGAAGAGAAGAGAGGAGAGGGGCTAGGAGGCAAAAAAGGTAGAAGGAGAAAGAGAGGGGAGATGAAGAGAAATTAGATGGAGTGGGTGGGGTGGAGTAGAGTGGAGTGGAGAGGAGAGGAGAGGAAAGGAGAGGAAAGGAGGTACAAATCTAAACAGAAACACAGCCAGCAGGTCTGCTGAAATAGATAGTTGATAGTGTAGTCTGGGGCTGTCAGTTACATTTTCTCACAAACAGACAGACAGACAGACAGACAGACAGAGACAGGGAAACAGACGGATAGAGATACTGGCAGTCTACACACCATCCTCCATGTTACAGAGACGCTAAGTAGAACACATTTATTCTCCATTTTAGTCGACAATACACCCTGAGTTGACCTGCTGTTGTAGTTGAGGTGGACACATGTCCATACAGTACAATGGTTTGTGTGTGAGGGTGGTTGTGTGTTTGTGTGTGAGTATAACATGTGCTGTACCATGGCCAAGTGGCTGAGCCCCACGTGGACAGCGCAGCTCCAGAACCTTGAGAACATTCCAGTGCAGAGAGACGGAACACTGGGGTTCTGTCTGAGAGAGACAATGATAAAGCAGGCTTCTAGAACTACTGTTCTATATTACAGCACCCAATCTGAACACCACACCATAATCCGCATCAATGTTGTTTTATTGTTTGCAAATTAATGACCGGTGCAACTGAAAACTGAAAATGTATTTTATTATATATGTACATACTATCAGCGCATTTGAAAATGTTATATACATTTTACTACACATGAACAGTATTCACAGCCCTTCCATCAATACAATAGCCTGGGAATGATATATATCTAAACAGTTGACACTCCATCTTCCCTAAACCAGAGGCAGAATAACACACACACCCAGCCCCACGTTGACATACTGTGTCAAAATGTTTGATAGAAGTGTATCATTAAGGCAGCCTCTCATGAACCGTAAATTGATACAGATACTTAATAATAATAATGATCGTTATTGTTATTATTATAATTATAATACACGTAACCCCTTTTAGTTCATTCATGTATAACTATTCAGGTTTTAGGAAATCCATAGTAACATAATAATAGCTTTAGTGTCTTATTTGAAGATTATTTATAATAACAGAAGTGATGCCTGACCAACTTGAGTGAGAAGGGTTATTGTTCTGCGACTCAGTTAAATCAGATACACAACACAGTATAGATCAGGAACATTTGTAAACCACAGACATCCCAACCTGCAGAGACTCATTTCAGGGAGGTGGCTTCTCGCCCACCCCCCCCCCCCCCCCCCCCCCCGGGACACAATCCGGACGCATGATGTACCCCCTCAACCAGCACGTATCCCTCTAACCCCCCCCCTCCCCCACTCCCCCCCGGCCCCCCAACACGCAATCAAGACGTGCGCTATGCTCCTGTCTCTACCAGAAATGACCATTGGACAGTCTCTCGCTCGCTCTAAATAGCTCTGAATACAAAATCCCCGATTGGAGATTGTAGAGCATTTGCGGGTGTCAGGGAGCCGATATTGAAATACGGGAGACTCCCGGAACTTCCGTGAGACTTGGGATGTCTGAAACCAGTAGACAGGAAAGACACTTAGAGAAGCTAGAATTTTTCAGAAGGATCCAGAAAGGTTCCAGAGATTTTCCAGAAATGTCCATAGCTCTGGGTATCAACTTGAGCAGATGGTGAGAGAGTTTCAGACCTCAGCCCACCTCATCCAAGCAGGAAAAAGTCTCCAAGTCCACCTTAACTACAGGGTCCTCGTGTGAACCTGTAACCTATCCTCCTTCCCAATACAGCAACTCCCTCAGCAGACAGCTGCAACCCACAGAGGCGACCAGGGACAATAAAGGGGTCTAAGCCAACTCTAGACGGTAGAGCTGAGGGTGGAACAACAACATCATGTTCTGCTGAGAAACGACAACTCGACAACAGTACAAGTAAGTTAAAGGCTTGACGAGGACAAACACATGCGTACTGAGCTTTCATGTTCACGCTCTCCACAGTACTTTGTGTTGCTCTCAAGTTAGAAGGCAGGATGTGCAAACGGCCTTCGGGAGGCCCAGTCAGGGAGGAACCAAGGACGGAAACACAGGTTCAGTGAAGGCGTACTGGAGTACTAGATTTAGAGGTGGCAAAAACCAGACAGCATGTGTTCACCTCTTGTGAACATTAGTGTAGTCCAGGGTGGCTAATATGGACATATGAATAGTATAGCCCAGAGGGGCTAACATAGACACTAATATAGTATAGCCCAGAGGGGCTAACATAGACACTAGCATAGCATAGCATAGCCCAGGGTGATAAACTATGACACTTGCATAGCATAGCCCAGAGTGGCTAACAATGACCCTAGCATGGCATAGCCCAGGGTGGCTAACATGGACACTAGCATAATATAGCCCAGGGTGGCTAAGATGAACACTAGCATAGCTCAGCCCATGGGGGCTAACATGGACACTAGTATAGCAGAGACAGAGTGATTAACTATGACACTAGCATGGCACAACCCAAGAGTTGCTAGCTCCGACCCAATATTTTCCTCTGTAATGTCACACGACCGAGCGTCCGGCCATCTTCTAACCCTCCGACATTGCGTCCCGATAACCCCATTCTCTCACTCTCCCTCCTTCGCTCTCTCCCTCATTCTCTGTCTCTCCTCTCGCTCCTTTCATTTGATCTCTCTTCTCCTGTGCGGTGTTTAAGAGTGTAGGACTGGGACAGAGCGCCCCTCCCTGCTCCCGAGAGCCCAACCCGTGGACATGACAGCGTCACAAGTTAGGGTCTCAGGGACGGAGTGAGGCACAGAGTCTCTATGCTACGTCTGTCTCTCCTTTCTGTCTCTCTGGACATTTCTCGGAACAGCTCTCAGTCTATCTCCCTTCAGTCTTTCTCTAAATACCTGTAAGTTTCCATTTCCTGGCAACGGCGTTTGTGCGGCGAGTCCAGTGTCGAGTGAATCAAAGGGCCCTTCATCTAATCAAAGCTTAATCTCATTGTTGCTTCATAGATCTGAAACCCACTATTACCAAGCACATGAGGATATTGGGGATAACAGGCTCCCTGGGTGGTATGCATCCTCCTCCCTCTCCTCGTCCTCATCTTCCTCTTCTCCTCCTCCGCCTCATTGTCTTCCTCTCCGTCCACTGCTTTTCATCTCCCTTTGATCCTCCCTCAGATTCTCAGGCTTCGAGGGACACGATCGTGACCACAGGCAGGAAGACAGACACATACTTATGGACACAAAGACAGATGCATAGGCAGTAAGACAGGCTGACAGACGGGCAGACACAAGACAAAAAGGCCCGCAGGTAAGCAAACAGACAGACTGACGTACGGACAGTCAACTGGATGGATTCTGACTCCCATGAGGAATATCTTTCGTGTGCAGATACATGCAAGCACACATGTACACTCTTACATGGATGTGCACACACAGACATGACACACCAGTAACCGCGGGACATGGAGGGGACTGGAGCTCCACAGGCTGGTTGGCTGTTGTGCTTTAGGGAGGAAGAAGAGCTTCCATCATCATCATTATCATCATCTCCATCTACTCACCAGGGTCTGGGACACAGCTGAACCACTGGCATTGGCTCACACGCAGCCTGCAGAGAAGGCGGCGGCGGGGGGGGGGGGGCACAGACAGAGACGACGGGGGGGAGTGAGGGCGAGGGCGAGAGAGAAGCTGAGAGACAATCAGACAGAAAAAGAGAGTGACAAAGAGAACGATATAGAAAGAGAGGTAGAAGGAAGGGAAGAGGAAGATAGAGTGAAAGATATCGACAAATATGTATCATTTTGAAGTTTGACAAGAAGGAGATGTAAACATGGGAAAATGTGAGGCGGATAAGAGCCAGACGGACATGAGAGGGGTGGTGGCATGGGGTAGAGGGAACCATGTGCCCTCGCCACACACACACACACACCGACTCACACACCGACACACACATAGAGTCTGACAAGAGGAAAATCTAATCCTTTGGACCCTGAAACAAAGAGAACCATAGTTTACAAACATGTTAGAGGATGATGGATGGATGGATGGATGGGTGGATGGATGGAGTGATGGATGTAGAAAAATAGAAACCGTCCAGAATGGAGGAAAGGAGGGAGTCACTCTAGCCTCTAGCCGCACAAAACACATCGCCAAAGAAGCACACCAGTCTGCCTGACCAAGGAGAGGGACACACTCACATACACACACACGGCCATGCAGCACACACATGCACATGCCCCATACATGGACACACCCCCCACACACACACTCAGTCACTCACTGTGTCTCTGCGCTGTTAACCCATGCAATGACTCCATGTGTGTCAAACCCAGACTTTGCTCCAGTTTAGCCCCGGTGCTGAGGTGGAAAGGTAGAGAAGTGGAGAGGAGAGAAGGAAGGGTGGAGGGGTCGCCGGGTAAAAAGGTGGAAGGGTTGCCGGGCAGAAAGGTATAAATCCCCGTTAGGAAATGACAGAATGAGGCGATGCTCCTTGTTCTGCCGCTTCACTTTCATTTGTGTTCTTCCTCCCTTTCTCCTTCTCTCTGCCTTTCCCCGCTTCTTTCTCTGTCTACTCTCCTTCTCTCTCCCTCTTTTTCTCTGTACTGATCAAAAACATGCGACTGAATGTAGAACCTCCAGCCAGTCAGCCCTCTCCTGACTCTCTCTCTCTTTCTTTCTCGCTCTCTCCTTCTCTCCCTCTCGTTCAATCTCCCTCGTGCGCGCATGCTCCCTGCAGTCCTTTATGCATCCATGTTGATTGGAAGGAGAGAAGAAAAAAAAAAGTTGCCCGAAAAAATAAACCTGAAGAATCTCCTCCGTTAGTAAGCTGTGACACAGCTGTGATCACTTACAGCAAGAGGCCCAGTCTGTGCTGTATCAGCTGGAGATACTGAGAGAGGTGGGGAAGAAGAGGTGGAGAGAGGGAGAAGGAGGAGAGAGAGAGAGAGAGAGAGAGAGAGAGAGAGAGAGAGAGAGAGAGAGAGAGAGGGAGGGAGGGAGGGAGGGAGGGAGGGAGGGAGGGAGGGAGGGAGGGAGGGAGGGAGGGAGGGAGGGAGGGAGGGAGGGAGGGAAAGTCGCTGGTTTCTTTTCCACCTTGCTGGTATTTTATTTCCCCTGTTCTCTCTTTTGGGTGCTTGTCTTCCTCTCAACGTGGGCTGTCTCTCGTTTTCCCTCTCGCTCTCCTTCCCTCACTCCCTCCCTCCCTCTCTCCCTGACACATGCCCGACATCATTAACACTATACTTCAAAAAGAGAACGAACGAGAGAGAGACAGAGAGAGAGAGAGAGCGATTGATAAACAGAGACAGAAAGAGAAAGAAAGAGGGGGGAGAGAGAGAGCAGAGAAACATAGCTACATGATGTGCTTGGCTTATAGAGGCTACATCTAATCTCCTCTGGCTCCCCCAGGCTTTGGTAGGAGTGGGAGAGAGAGGAGGGAGAGAGGAGGGAGAGAGGAGGCAGGGAAGAGGGAGGGAGGAGGGATGAGGGGGGGAGGGTCAGAGGCAGTAGGGAGGGAGAGCGTGAGGTACAACACTCAGTAGACTTGAATCAACGACCAGCAGGATAAATCCCCAACACTACACTGCCCCCTTGCTTTCCCACTTATCACTCTCCGACTTCGCTCTCCCTGTCCCTCTCTCTTTCTATCTTAATTCAATTTAATCTCTTTTTCTCTCCCTCTGTCTCCTGTCCACCGTGCCTGCCTCGCCACATCTCCTGTCCTGTATGTCTGCTTCTGTCTGCAAATTCCTAGTGTCTTACTCCCCCCCCCCCCGACAGACCTGACGGTACCACTTTTATATCTTACCTCTTATTCAGTACACACGTACACACACACAAACACTCAGATCCAGCCAGTCACAAGGAGCTAATATTAGACTCTTTGAAAGAGCCGCCACTGCAAGCAGACACAGCAGTGAGTCTGTGACTCACTATCTCTCTTACACACACACACACTCCACAGCACATACTGTACATATGGTATACTTGTATATCCACACACATAAAGACACATGCTGGACTTAGTAAAGTAGTAAAGGAAGCAGTGCCAAACACCCAGAATGCAATAGTGTAAGACGGAGTGGGTGATGTGTGATTGATATGTGTCACATAAAATGACATGTCCAAAAGAACAGTCGTGTATGGGCTTGGAAACGTCAAAGGGGTATTGCTACAGTGACCAGGCCCTGGCACCACAGTCTACTCTCTTTTACCTCTATCGCATTGTGTTCCTCCTCTTTCCTCTATTTGTCTCTCTCTTGCCAACTCTCTCTCTCTACCTATACCTCTACCTATGTGTCTCTCTCCCTCTATTTCTCAGCCTCTGTCTCTGTGCGTTGGCTGCCTGGTCCCAGGGCAGGGCCACACAGACCCTTTCCTGTAGAAGCTAACTTGTGGCTGGAGGAAGCAGCACAGGTTTGGATCTACGGGTGGGAGTCTGTGAGCAGGAACTGTTGTCCAATCACAGGTGAGGGCAGGAGATACTAGCAAGCATTGAAGCAGGAAGATGGAGACAGACCGCTGTCTTTCCACACATTCTCTTTCTGAACAGTTGAAGGAAAGAATGAGCGATTAACTCAGTAGAAAAGCAAATAGTGTCTCTGAAACTCAAAGAGAGCAGTAAAACATCTGGAATCAACTCTACTGCATTGTACTGTACTGTACTGTACTGTACAGTAATCTACAGGTGAGTCAGCAGCTTAAGGACAAGACAGGGAATATAATAGTGGTAAAGAAGCCAGGATTTTCTTTTACTGACTTGCGCCAACACTCTCTCTTTGTGTGCAGTTGGGTGGGGTAGGTGCAGGGTTAGGTATGGAACAGGAATAGGGTTAGGTGGCTCCACAGCCAGCAAATCGGAGTACAGTAAAACACATTTTAAGTCAAACTGATCTCCATTGGAGTAAGAGTTGAGAGGGATCAGTAGGTCATGCTGTGGTTACTTGCTTCAGGTCACAACACTCACCCCTGACTCACCCTGTCATTCTCTCCGTCTGTCTCTTGTCCTTCTTCTACCTGGGCCTCACTCAGCTGTTTCTCTTTGCCCTCCTGTCTCTCCCTCATGCTCAGTTTCTCTCTTCCTCTGTCTCCCTCATTCTCCTTCTCTCTCCGTCTCTCTGATATTCGCCTCACGTTCAGATGCAGCAGTCCTCCACCAATCGCTGGCATCCATCCACACCTCAGACCCCCCAGGCTCCTCTCCCACAATGCACCTCAGCTCCAAAACTTTACCAGACACACACTGACTTTTCTTTCTTTCTTTTTCTTCATTAGAGGGGAGGAGCTGAATCGAGGGATGGTTTGGCAGCTTGGCATGAGAGACCATAGTGTGTGTGTGTGTGCATGTGTGACAGAGAGAGAGCGACAGAGAGAGAGAAAGAAAGAAAGAAAGAGAGAGAGAGAAAGAGAGAGAGAAAGAGAGATAGAAAGAGAGAGAGAAATAGAGAGAGAAAGAGAGTAGTCATCATGGTGTTAATAATGATGAAGCAGATGAAGCTCTTAGTTCCTGTCTGGGTAACCAGAGAACTACAGGTCCCAGATTGCACTTCTCTCTTGGGGTTGAGAGAACTATAATTTAACATAATATTATCTGGATGTGACCGGTACAGGGGGAAAGATAGATAGAGAGAGGGTTAGATTTAGTCTAGGTTTGAGGATTGTTTTGTCAGTCCATTTTGGGTTCCAACTATTATCCTTATTCTGACTGATTATTCTGTAAATTCAGCGTCATCTATTGTAATTTATTGAGTCAGTTTGTTGTGTCAATCATTTTTAATAACATCTCGTTTTTTTCACATTTTTTAAGGATAAACTGAAATGGAAAGTAAGAGTGGTTGAGGGAAGTTGTGAAAGAAGAGGGGGAAGAGAGAGAAAGGGAGAGATGGAGGGAGAGTGGAAAGAAAAAGCACACATTAAAGATATGCAAATGCAGCTGTCTGGTGTAAGCAGTTTTAACAAGCCCTGGTGGGCTGCTCGGCTCTATTTATAGTGTGTGTGTGTGTGTGTGCTGTGTGTGATGACTTCTTTAAGACGGTTATTCATGTTGTGCCAGAAAGACTGACATGGCAGCAGAAATATCTTCCTTAGCAGAAAAAATCATAGGACATAAATCTATGACATCCCCAGAACAGGGTAAGCTACAAACTGGTTAGCTACAAACTGGTTAGCTACAAACTGGTCAGCTACAAATAGCCCATCAGTAGTTGGACAGCAGATCAGAAAAAATTATACACGTGTGCGTGTATGTGTGGGTGTTAGTGTGTGTGTGCGTGTGTGTGTTGTATGCTACAAGAAGGGCAGATGGTCAGACAGGCAGCTGGTGTGTTTATAGATTGTTGACCATAGAACAGAAACAGCTGCAGCCCTCGATCCTCCCTTCAGCCCCTCTCTCTGTCCCTGCATCTCTCTGTCCCTGCATCTCTCTGTCCCTGCATCTCTCTGTCCCTCAGTCCCTTGGACAATCCCTCCATCCCTCCATCTCTCCTGCTCTGTTCTTTACTCTGAATGGACAGACAAATGGATGGACAGATGGTGTATACTGAGACAGGTCTAGTGATAAGTGCATTTTTGCTAGGTTGTGCAGAGTCATAATGCCCTGCAGTCGTATTCCCCTGCAGTCATAGTGTCCTGCAGTCATACTGCCCTGCAGTAGTACTGCCCTGCAGTCTTACTCCCCTGCAGTCATAGTGTTCTGCAGTCGTACTGCCTTGCAGTTGTACTGGCCTGCAGTCGTGGTGTCCTGCAGTCGTAGTGTCCTGCAGTCGTAGTGTCCTGCAGTCATAGTGTCCTGCAGTCGTACTTTTCTTACTATGCTCTATTTTCTTCTTCCCCATTTCAGTCATTTCAGGGAGACTGAGGCGTTTATATGGAGGTGTGGGGGATGTCATTGAGTTCAGCTTTCACTGAGTGTCCTCAAACAACCTAGTGTCCCACTTCCTCCTCCTTCTCTCCCTCCCTCCATCTTACTCTGCTTCCCTCTTTCTGACTCCCCCCTTATTCTCAGTCTCCTCCAAAATCCCTCCCCCCCTCCTGTTTTCTATTTCTCTCCATCTCTCTCTCTATCTTTCTGCGGCACCTTAATTCGCTCTGAACCTAATCGTTTCTCCTCCTCTACATTATTCCCATTTTTCGGTCCTGTCTATATTCTACTCCCATCGTTCCCATCTCCCTCATCTCTTCATCACGTCCTGCCCATCCTTTAGCCAAGCATCGCCTTCACCGCTCTCCTAAGCTCATGCACTATTTTGCCTTTCTTCCCTCTCCTCAATCTCTCCAGACCTCTCCTCTGTCTCCCACCTTGCCACACCACCCTTGCCATCTCAGATTCTCTCACTCGGCATCCTGCACCCTTTCATCCTCTAGATTTAAACTCTCACTCTCTTTTTATCCCCCCCCCCCCCACTCTCTCTCTCTCTCCCTCTATCTCTTCATTCTCTGTGATGGAAGGAGGGTGGAGTAATCCGTGCTGGTTGCCATGACACTAGACAGCTCTCGCTTGACGAAGGCACGTAGCTTCCTATCTGCTCTATTTCCCCCGAGTCCACGGTGTGTGTGTCAGAGACATACAGATGAAGTAAACGTGTGTTGTCTTGCTACAATAGTATGTGTAGTAGTCTGTGTTGGGTTTAGTGAATCGTGTGCTTGTGGAGTGTGTAGTGTGTGTTGGGTATGTAGTGAACAGTGTTTGTTGTGTTTCTAGTGTGCATGTATGTAGTGTGTAGTAGTGTGTGTAGTCGCGTGTGCAGCCATACAGACATTGCCCCCTGCTGTTGAGAAGGATCAAATGCACACCTCTCTGTCCTCCACTAATAGATGTATATGCAGAATGTGTAAATCCATTTCTTTATCCTTCTATCCATTCCTACAGTCCTCCATCTCTCTTCCCAAGACTCCAGCCCAGATAAATAATTTAAGAGTTTCCAACCATCTGCCGCTCTTTCTGCCTGGTCTCTCCTCCTCCTTCGCTCCTCCCATCCCCCTCCATTCCTGTCTTCGTTTTTCCCTCTTTCTGACATCTTTCTTTTCTCTCTTCCTCCTTTCCTCTTTTACCCTCCTACCTTCTTTTCCTTCCTCTCCTTCATTTCTCCATCATCTCCTTCCCTCACCCCTTCCTCTCTTTCATTCCTTTGTTCCCCCTTTCCTCCTTACACCTTTCAGTTAGTCAACAGGACTCACAGTCAAGGTTAACAGTCACTGCATTAGAACTGTCAATTTCATATTTCATATTTCGTATCTCTTTCAGGCTTCTGTTACCATCTCACAGTGAAATAGCAGATATATAAAAGCATCATCTCTTCGCCACTCCCAAAGCCTGCAGTACCTCCTAGCACCAATAGAAGCATTAACCTAAGATGTCGCCTGCAAACCCCTGCTCACCAGCACCACCACACTATGCACATACACAAGTACACAACACACACACACACACATACATAAACGAAAGGGAAAGGAGAGGATAGCAGAGGAGAGGAGAAGTGAAGAGGATAGAAGAGGAGAGAGGAGAGGGGTCTGGAGGGGAGGGTGTGAGGCAGGAGCACGGTGCGGCCATGCTGAACTGAGTGAACTGTAGCAGAGTGTTTGCTGAGGTCAGAGAGTCCAACATTCCAGCTCTGGTGTTTACACTGCCGGCAAAGAGGAGGGTGGTAGGGGGGGACAGGGGGGCCCACAATTACATACACTTATCATCTCCCAGCCTCTGATTGTGGCTTTATGTATGTATTATCCATATGAAATATCATAGTAGTAACAATGAAACTTTGTCTATCTAAATCATCCTCAGAGGCTAATTGCGGTATAATTATTGTAATATTTCCAGGCATTTGAGCAATTTCTGCATTCGATTATTTATATGACATTTTAAGTGTAGCCATAAAGTCGTCCCATGCTTTTCAAAAAAATACAATTCCAGTTTGTTTCAACCTATGTGATGTTAACATGAAGGTATGATGCTGGATTAAACTCATCACTATCGCATCACAGAGGTGTGACTCCAACAGCTCTTCTTCTCGAGAGCCTCTAGAAGGACATTGGACTCTCCTCTTGAACAAACATGTTTGCCTGCTCCCTCTGCTGGCTGAACAGGAAAACTACATCCTGTCAACAATATATATATATATATATATATATAGAGAGAGAGAGAGAGAGAGAGAGAGAGAGAGAGAGAGAGAGAGAGAGAGAGAGAGAGAGAGAGAGAGAGAGAGAGAGAGAGAGAGAGAGAGAGAGAGAGAGAGAGATGGGGTTCTGGTGTTTGAGCCAAGAGGTACAGCTCTGCTCAATACTTCTAAAGCTTTACTGATTCTGTATATATTATGTATAACCCTGTGTTGTTTTCTGGGAAATTGAAATGTGTTTCACTACAAGCTCTTCTCCTCTATTTTCCTCTTAGTTCCTAGTCCTAATGTGATCTGATCTGGTCCAAGTTCTGGGTTTGCATCTGGTCAGATCTGGTCTTGGTCTCGGTCCACCTTCATGGAGACAAAGTCTTTAGCAGGGTCATATCTACACTTAATTCCGATAAGGACATCTACTGGTAAAATCAGTGACATCTGGATCAATAGGTCCATGCTGTTATATTGATCATGCACTAAAAGCATCATTAACAACAAAAGTGATATTCCCTCCATCAATTTCAATGTGACAGCTATATGTCAATCGAAATAGTGCTTGAAGCTATTCTATCAGCTCCAGATTAAGGAATTGTTCATGGTTAAACTTATCTAGACACATGAAGCCTAAAGTGATCATTTGAGGTAGCGTATTCATAAAAAATTGCATTATTATTTTGACCAATTATTATCAGAGCCCAGAAGGAGCCCCTACACCGGAAC
This sequence comes from Osmerus eperlanus, assembly GCF_963692335.1. NCBI lineage: Eukaryota > Metazoa > Chordata > Actinopteri > Osmeriformes > Osmeridae > Osmerus > Osmerus eperlanus. Next base: position 8,501,293 of record NC_085028.1, read on the forward strand.
CTTTATAGCTACTACTGAGTCATCAAGCATCAACAAATTGAACTATTCAATAAAACACGGGTCTGGGATAATGTCATCGCGTGGTCACTTTTTAGACTGTTACCCTAACCCTGGCCATTGCCTTGACTGATGGATACCCGCTAACCTCTGACCTTGGCACCATCTGCTTATATGTGCATCAACGAAAGAGTGTTTTATACGATTTATAAAATACGTATGAAACACGTTCTTTATAACCTATTCCTTACAGACCTAATTTCACCCGCACAAAATGCAGGCCTACGTGGATCAAATCAGTGGACTATATGATCAGGAATATACCCCGGCAGAGTCGCATTAATAGTATTACATATAGTTCACACATATTGTTTACAAAATGATTAGTTATAGAGACCTCGATGATATAGCATTAGGCTACTTACCGCGCACTCCATAATTTTTGCAGTTTCAAGTTCGGTCTAAAGTTACCGTCCGATTCAAGTTCTCCCCTTTGTCAGGCTGGGCAACTGGTTGGCACCAACTTGCTGCCTCCGGTTTGCCCGCTATCTCCCTGACTGGTCCAAATGTGTACCGAAAAGAAGGGATCCTCTGAAGTGCAGACTGCTCTTATATCCGGATTTTGGAGACAGCGCAACAGAGCCAATAGATTTTTAAGACGGACAAAAGCAGACGAATATTGATCTTACACTGAAAACAAATACAGTGTCATTGACGCCTCATTGTTGCTGCAGGGGGGAAAGTGATTCACATCCAAACAGCCAACATCAATTGCGTGCGGCATATAGAGGCGCTCCTGGCATTACGCACCACGAGGGGGGATAAATCCAATGGTCCTCGATCCATCAGTTGATTCAGGACTGATCCATATTTGGCCCATCGCAATCAACTTTTATTTTACATTTCATTCTGGATTTACTGTGAAGCAGACTCGTCACTGTGTTCCAAGTTGACACCCTGTGTGCTAGGGACACGGTACAGTTATTTTTATTATTGTAATCCTACTGTTCATGATGCTGTCGGTAAACCAGTGCTTTAATTGCAACTTCCCTCATTGGAGCAATGATTATTCAAACGTCTAGAAGACTATTGACTCCAATGAACAAGGAGCAGAGTCGACCGTTTGTAAGTTCTTGCTCCCGTCAAACCGGAAAAAGTAGGGGGTGGGGGGTAGGTGGGGAGTGTTCAGCTGTCTCGAGAGGCTCCGTCACCGATAATTAGCGATCAATCACGAATTACTTTAAAAGCTTGAAAAGAACACTGAGAGCACTATTAGAGGCTCTCCGATAATTACTTGTTTTTTTGTGGATCGGAAACTCCTATAAATCTGAGCCAGCGAGTCTGTTCCATGTCTGCCTGTGTGTGAGTCACAATTTTGTTATTTTCATTTCCAACTGCTTTACTTCTGACCCTGCTGCCACCATACTCCACCAGGTAAGCCTGAGTGGCTGTGACGTCACAGCCAGATTTCAGTATTCCTGTCCCCTGAAAATGGACAAGTCACAAGTGTTCTGAAATTAACACCCTACCATTGGAAAACCAGGGAACTGTTGGAAAAGTTAGATGTGTATATTTATTTAAATGTGGATGTCTGAAAATACACCGTTATCTTATTGCCATATTTCTGCAACATTAACTTATAGCAAGGAGGCTCAACATGAAAGTGAATAATATCATACAGCATAACCTACATCAATGCACAATAAATAAGACAGTAAAGCTCTTCAGTTGAATTGAAGTGGGTCATAGCCCAGAGACTGTCTGCTGGGGCTAAGCACACTCTCACACACACTCACACACTCTCACAAACACACACACTCTCACACACACTCACACACACTCACACACACATATCACCACTCTGAGTTAATAGCTTAAGCTAGCATGATGAGGCACTCAGACATTATCTGTCAAGCAGAACCCCTGAGGCAGTTTTGTCATCCACCAATCAGAATTTGAGGCAGCTTGGTTATCAACCAATCAGCACCTGAGGCAGCTTGGTTTTCAACCAATCAGCACCTGAGACAGCCATTTACATCCACCCACTATGCTACAAATAAATACATTAACTTTATGCTCTTGGCACCTGACCTTGACCTCCTCTAGGTGATCACCACCTCAGTAACGGCTGGCAGATGAGACATTAGGAGGAACAGCTCTTCAGTAGCAATGCAGACCTGCTCACAGTCCAGCTTGAGCCCTGACATAGTCCTGACACAGCCTGAATTAGTCCTCACATAGTCCTGACACAGGCCTGAATTAGTCCTCACATAGATCTGACACAGGCCTGATATGAAAATATCATAACCCTGACATAGTCCTGACATCGCCTGACATAAAAATGTCATAACCCTGACATAATCCTGGAGTAGCCCTGACATAATAACATACTTCTATATTTGCTGGATCCCCCCCAAAAACTCCTGTAACATTCATTTCATAAACTGCACATAGAAACACTGTTAGTTAAAGTCGTTTTAGGCCCTGGTGGCTTTTCAGCAATGTCTCATTCCTGCAGCAGTGCCTCCCTCCAGTCGAAGCTGTGGTTGGGTCCATGAGTGAGAGGTGGGATGGGCGGGGCCACCAACTGCCACACTCCTGTGTCTCCCTGCTCCTCACATGAACACAAGCCTAGGTACGGAACCTGGAGGAGAGGAACACCTGCTGAACGCCTTAGACAACAGCTCGGAATAGCTACAAGATGGAAAGAGGGCATCTGGAAAACTGACAGGCACAGAACAAGAGAGAAAAGAAAGAGGAAGTGACAGAAGAATAAAGAGAGGAAGTTGGGACAAGAGTGGAGAGGGCAGAGGAAAGGTGAGATACATAGGGGAGGGAGACGGCTATATGATGAGGGGGGTAGGGGAAAAGAGAGAAGGTCAGAGGGACAGAAAAGGGGGGAGATTGAGAGAGGGTGGAGGGAGATGGAGGTGTTGAGAAAGATGGAGTTGTCTCAGACACACCTTTCTGACCACTTGTATGAAGTCCTTGGCATTCTGTGGACTCCGCCCCCGCAGCTGGCGCGTACAGGCCTCCAGGGAGGACGCGTGAGCCACCAGCAGAACCCCTCTTCCTGTAGACACAACAAGACATCACCAGTCAGAACACATACATCTCAATCAGACCCAAACGCACACGTCTCAAAGAGACACAGACACACACAGACACACACACACCCACAGACACACACACACAGACACCTGCCTGTGTTCTTGCAGGCTGCCAGGATGTCCTTGGTGACCTGGTAGCTGCGGCTCACATAGCTGTCATAGGACTCAGACACACGGAGCTGGGAGGCTGGGAATAGAGGTCTGGAGACACAAGTTAACATGAGGTCTGGAGATCCACAGATGTGACTGTAAGGCTGTCTAGATCGAGCTGTAGGCTGTCTAGACTGACCTGTAGCCTGTGTCTACACAGTAGTGTGCTGTCAGGTCACTGGGGCTGATCCATTCAGGGAGAGCGCTCCCTGAAACCCACTTGGTCCATTCAAACAGGCCTGGCTCCACCCGGACCCTCAGCCTTCCTTCCTGCTGCAGTCCTGTAGGGGAGACAGAGGACAGGTTACCCAGGCCCAGGAACAAAACACTTCCTGTATTCACGTATGTTAATTTACAGGTACACACTGATGTAGGTATGCGTTTGTGTGTGTGTGTGTATGCATACATGCCTGTGTGTGTGTGAGTTGAACTCACCCTTAATGATGTTGTGAGCTGTCTGCACACAGCGCAGGGAGGGAGAACAGTACACATGGTCGATAACTGTGTTACTCTCCAACAATGCTGCTCCTGCAACACACATACACAAAACCGTTCACCTTTACCACTGGAACGCTGAACATGTTGGAAGCAATAACCTTTTTCAATAACCTGCTGGTATAAAAAAAAAGTGTATGTTGTAGATGGCTAATCCAGGATGGCGTTCTCAAGACTGACCACCAGAGGGCAGCAGCACCCACACTGTAAGGGAACGCGGCACAGCTGACATGCTGATGTTTTGTTTCACAAACCACACTTTGATGTACAGTAAACCTACTCAATAGATGATAACAAATTCAGATCGGAGCAGAAAGGTCCGTACCAACGACAGCCGCCTGTGTGGAACCGAGAACTGTGATGGGAGCATCCATGTTGTAGTCTCTCTGCTCCCCCCAGAGGGGCAGGCTGGGGGGCATATTCAGGTTGGAGCGCACATATCTACCTGTAGCACACATTACACACATGCATGCACACACACAACAGATACACAGATATATATGCCAATGAATAAATAAAGTACAAACAATGTTCCAATAAAGGGACAGTTCACCCCCAAATCTAAAATACATACATACTTAACCTGTTGTGCTATTTTTCCATCTAGAATGTTTTTGGTGCCGTAGAGATATCTGCCTTTAATATAATGGAACTAGATTGGGATAGTCTTGTGGTCTTGTGGCAAAAATGCAATGACTCTTTCCAGAAATCATAACCCGGTTACAAAAGATTATCTACAGACCTTGTTGTGAGAAGTTGTATGTAGGAACTATTTTCTTTCTACCAAACTCCGCCTTCCAACCATCACCACGCAAAGGAAGCGTGCTTCTACTCTTGAACGAGAGGCTTGAGCTTCCTGCTTATGATATGGTTGGCGGATGTAGTTCAGTAGGAACATTTTTTTTTTTAGAAAAGGCTGACATTTCTAAAGCAGATATCTCCAATCTACAAAATCTAGATGGATAAATAGCACTACTGGTGAGAGAATAAATGCATTTTAGATTTTGGGGTGAACCTTCCCTTTAAACACAAACACTTCAGTGTTACCACACACACACTAACACTGAGTGTGTGTGTATGGACCTGCACTGTCAGAGTAGAGAGTGTGTGTGTGGACCTGCACTGTCGGAGCAGAAAGAGAGTGTGTGTGTATGTGTAGACCTTTATTGTCAGAGCAGAGAGAGAGTGTGTGTGTGTGTGTCGCTCTGGATAAGAGTGTCTGCTAAATGACTAAATGTGTGTGTTTGTGTGTGTATGTGTAGACCTGTATTGTCAGAGCAGAGAGAAAGCCAGTGTTTTCCAAACACCACGTCCATCCTCTCGCCGTGGCGACAGACCAGCAGGGTCCTCTTGGCCTGGCGCGAGTGATTACTGCTAATACGCAGTGCCTGACAGAGAGATGGAGGAACAGATAAAAGAGAGAGAGAAGGGAAAGAGAGATGGAGGAAGAGAGAAATAGAGGATGAGAGATTGAGATTGAATAACAGGGATAGAGAGAGACATATGTAGAGCGATGGAGTTAGTAAGAAAGGTGACGACATGTCAGGTGATTACTTCAGGTCAAGTTACTAGGTCAAGTCAATTTACCTGCATGGGATGGCAGATGAGGCTCAGTGTGGGCATTTCCTCGGGGCTGCCATTGTCAAGGCGACGGGTGTCCAGCTGTCCATCAAACGATGCTCTGTCCCTGCTGACTCTGTCAGAGGAGGAGACCTCCCTATCGAAGAAGGAGTAGGACCTGTGGAGGACAAACATTCACTCCTCTCCTCTGCAGGCCTGCTGTCTCTCCCAAAGCTCTGCTGTCAGACACAATGCTGCCTCTCCAATCAGCTTCTACATCATTTGTGTTGCAGTTGCAATCACATTGAATTGTGTCCACTCCAATCCACTTCATTGTACTGCTACGGTGCTCTCACCCGTGTAGTGTCCAGGTGTCACTCTCATCTGCAGGGCTGACATAGTTTTCTGGCAGCAGGCCGGACAGCCCTGAGGCCAGAGAGGATCCCAGGACCCAGCCCTCACTGGCCCCACCCTGCTCCAGGGCAGACGTGAAGATGAAGTCGCCAGGAAGCAACTCCAGCTCATCCTCATTCTGGGGGACGTAGGGGTACATGACCCTCACCGTCTGGGGGGCAGGAGTGGAGAGGGAGTGAGAGGGGAGAGAGGAGAGGAGGGGGAAGAGGAGAGAAGAGAGGAGAGATGTGTTAGTGTAGGCTATAGGGGTAAGAGTACATGTGTGTCAGTGTAACATTCAGATGTTACCTCATGATTGGCAAATCGTATGTCCCGGGAGAGGAGGACAGCTAGCCAATCACAGCCCAACTTAACCTCGATGCCCTTGGCCAGTCTCTCCAGGACTGGAAGCTGATTGGCTGGGAAGTGGTATGCCAGCGTCACATGGAGCTGTTTCCTGTGTGGCTCCACTAGCACATCTAGGGAAGTAGAGAGAGATGGAGGGATGGACAGAGACACAGAGAGATGGAGGGAAAGAGAAAGGAAGGAAAGGAAGAGATGCAGGGATGGAGAACAAGAGAACAGGCGGGGTTTGGGGGGGTGGAAGATGGAGAGAGAAAAACAGAGAGTGTTTGAAGAAGAGGATGTTTCTGCAGTGGACTGTTTTACTGGAAGCGTGTTCTGGTTTTTTGTCAGATGTTAATCTGAATGTGGCGTTGTCAGAGAAACTGGAGAGCTACCAGGGCTTCCGACTACTCTAATCTACTGGGATTAAGCTCCAAACTGATCACTTAGTGTCCAGAAACCATTGCAATCAGACACACACCAGGCAGGCAGTCAGACAGACAACCAGACACACACCAGGCAGTCAGACAGACCACCCGACACACACCAGGCAGTCAGACAGACCACCAGACACACACCAGGCAGTCAGACAGACCACCAGACACGGTAGCTTCTTCTAGCTCTCCTCAACTGGACTCACCTGCCTTCCTGGCAGCCTCTGTAGAGAAGTCAGCGGCAAACTGCCTCATGACGTCAGCAACTGCCTCCTGGACGAAGAGGCCGATGAAGGAGGGGGAGGAGTAGAGTTCCAGGGGTAGGGGGGAGGGGAAACGCCCACGCCACTGGCCCACGGTGGCCTGGAGGGCCTGCCCCAGAGCCTCCACCCTCTGGTCAGCACACTGGAGTGGGTGAGAAGAGCGGAGGAGAGGAAGAAGGGAGGAGAGGAAGAAGGGAGGAGAGGAAAACGGGAAGGGAGGAGAGGGTGAGATGTCAGCACTGACATCCTGAACCCTGGTCAGTTCCTGGGGAGTGTATTTCCTCCTCACCATGAAGAACTGGCAGAGCGTGATGTGGGGGAAGATGTTGTGGGCCTTGTTCCTGCCGCAGGTGACCCGGCTCTGCTCCCAGAAGTGGGACAGCTGGTTCTGGAGCGGTCCGCTGGGCCGCAAGTACAGCACGTACTCCCTGGGAAGTGGCTCATCCAGGAACGGGTCATCCACATGGGAAAACAACCTGAGGGTGGTGGTGGAGGAAGAGCAAAGGGGCAGAGGGCCTTACTTCCTTCAGGAGGCAGTATATCACTACATGCTATAAGTGTGTCAATGCGTGAGTGGCTCTGTTAACTCACCAGTCACATGCTACCTGTACACTCCTGCCTCCTGTTGAAACAAGGGCTTTCAGTCTGTGGAGGAGAGAAGGGCACAAGATTGTTTTGACGTTTGGAGAGCTAGAGGAGGCATTTAGCAGCACCTTGCTGGGCTGTGACTCTACTTTGTTCTCTCCCACCCCCAACATCATTCCAACCTCCAACCTCCATCCCCCAGCCTCCCACCTCCAATCTTCATCCCCCATTCCACCAGCACCAGTCTCCCTCCCATAGCCTCTCAATGCCAGCTCCAGCCTCCCTCTTGGTCTAATAAACAAAACCAGAGATTCTGACAGACAGAAAAAGTAAGAGGTGTAATGTGACACCATGACAAAGAGTGACATGCTTAGCTGTTGGGTAACTGGACACCACCTCCCCCAAGTCTACTTCATGTCTGATACAGTACGACACACATTACAAGGAGACACATGCTGAGATGCTGGCTCACAGCACAGTTGTTTTGACCAGGATACCCTAACCCTGCCTCCCTGGCCCCTCCTCTTCCTCCTCTTTCACACACACACATTGTTTGACAACAGTTGTGCTCTAGTCTCGCCGGCCTGATCATACACACATACTCCAACACACACACACTCTGTCACACATGCTCTGGGAGCTGGGGGTGACTGACAGACAGACAGACAGACACCACAAGAGTATTGCCAAATGGGAATCAGGCTGTGGCCATACTGCTCTATTGTAGAGCCTACTCTGGCAATCTAGAAGCTAGCTGGGTGTAGCCTTAGCAGGACTATTGTAAAGCCTTCTCTGGCTAGCTACTTGCTAGCAGGGTGTAGTCATGGCAGTAACTAGCTACCTGGTTCTATTCCCGGAATCCTGTGTTTGTTCTGGCTGGTGCAGCTAAGGGACACACACACTTCCTGTCTCACTATTATAAGACTGATAAACCACTTCCTGTTCCACTGGACATTGTTTTTGAGCCTCCTTCTGTCTGGGACTGCGTACACACATACACAGGTTAGCATAGGGGAACATACACTAACACAATACGTACACAACAGGCTAGTGCACACAGTGAAACAGTAGGTTCTTTTTGGCTCCCTCAGTGTTCCTTCTAATCACCATCTCCTTCTAGGAGCTTCGAGCAGATTATTAACACTGTCAGACCTCTGGAAACGCTATATGAACAGAAGAGTCTATCCTCCGCTTCTCCAGATAGAGCCAAGGCACTGCTCATCCTCGGCTCTCCTTCTCACTCCTTCATCTATCTCCTCCTCCGCAGGAAACAGACCTCCCAAACGGCCAGATAACAGTTGTTGAGGTCAAATACAATTGTATGTAGCCTAAATACTAAAACATTCAAGGATGGACCCTCACCACAGAAAGGGAGAAAAGAAGGGAAGGGATAAAAGAGAGAAATACAAATATATATAAATAAAAAGAGAAAGAGACATAACAGCGCTGAAAGGACATACAGTAGCTCCTGGCTGGGAATCAGAATAATCTTGGCACAGGTAGCACACACAGATGGCCAGCCACATAAACACACACACGTAAACACACACACACGCAGAGGCACACACCAACAAAATAAAACTAAAAAAGAGTTGATTCATGTGTGTTTGTAGACAAGCTTGCACACAGACATAGATATACTCATGTCTAAAGGTAGAGAAGAGAGGACAGGGAGACAGCCTATGGAAGCCTATGGACGGAGTCAAACAGACTGTTGGAAGGAGGGAAGACAGCTGTCAGTCCCTGAAATATGCAGAGGGTGAGCTTCTTCATAGGCCTGGGAACAACTGTCCCACACACACACACTAGATCTGGACAGTGACCAGCAGAATATACTGCATGGAACCTGACTAGACCAGCCTGACATACTGGAGAGGACCCGAGTGTATCAGAAGCACTCAGGGTGTCTGACAAGGGTACTTTCCCTTTAAGTCAGTGAGGAAATTTAGTGGGTCAATAGTTGTAAGATGGAAGAAATAGAAGAATGAGAAGAGAGGAACAGGGGGTAGGAGAGAGGAAAGGGGAGGGGGGTTAAAACGAGATAGAAGGAGGGAGTTATAGACAGAGGTAGCAGGGGGTTTAGAGAGAGAGAGAGGGAGAGTGAGGTGGAAAGAACGAGAAACACAAGAGGAAGGGAAACAGACTTAGTAGGAGGGAAGGAAGAAGAGGCGATTGATAACTGGCTGTCAGAGCCAAGCAGACATGGTCTGTGAGCAGACAAGCTCGTGGCCTGCCTTAGGGCATCTAGTCTAGCTCTATTCCCCACCTCCTCAACACACACACGTCTCTCTCTTTATACTTCTCTCTCCATCTCCTGGCTGACAAACAGAGCCTGGGGTTGTATCGATGCATGTGTATGTTCGGTCAGTCACCCAGGACCCTGAGACTTTCATTGTCTCTTGGTAAATTCAATAGTTGTGAATTTCTTTTCACACCATTCAAAGAGAAACTGGCCACACAAGTCTACAGTCTTCTGGTAAACACACAAATTCAATGTTTATGGTTGTACAGTAAAAATAAATGTTCCTATATGTTGGCGGATTCACCTTGGTGCTGTTGGGCACACATTATTATGTGTGTGTTCATAGAGCCCCACATACTGAATGTCTAGCAGACAGGACAGTTGTGGCAACACGGCTGAAGAGTTCAGTTCGCACACCAGTCTATCCATTTAGGACACGAGACCGCGTGACCCCGATGACACACTTCTTCTTTCTCTGTCTCTTTTTCTCTATAGCGCTCTCTCTCACACATACACACACACACACACACTTCAGGTCATGTAATTTCAGTTCGCTCATGACTTCAATTTTTACATAATACACTTCGGAATTATTGCGTGACTGTCTATGCAGATCACTCTGCAAAGCTATACTAACATGACCACACCTTGAAGATGTGTAGCTTCGACCACACGGACTGTTATGTACAATTAGCCTACTGATAGTCTGACAAGAAACGCGCGCTGTTAAGAATCGAAGCACATCAGCAGCAGCGAGCTCGGAAGCCAGTCCTGACCGCGATACGAACTCGGCAACTATTTGCGGTGCGCGGGTGCGTAGAAGCGCATGATGATGAGAAACACTGTCAGATATAAAAACTACGTACCTAACTGTAACTTACGAGCATTAACTGTTATGCAAAAATGACTTGTGGTCAGATTCACTGTGTGCCATTTTTACTTGTAGTTTACCACCCTTCTACTTATTAGAAGTGTCTGGCAGGCAGGCTACTTACGCCCTGGCTTTGGGAAAGCCCATCGATAGTAGGACGTCCAAATTTGATCCACATTTCACAGTGCCCTGTCGATTCTGCCGAAGTCTCCGCGGGATAACTTTGGAGTAGAGATCGTCTTTTGCTGCCATTTCTCACGGTTCCATTCAGAATAACCTCTCAGCCGTGGTGCGGCGAGGTCGCGAATAGGTGTACGACTGTTTGGGCTAGATAACTATGTGTGACAACGGTCTCTGGCAGCTCCCCGCCCCCTGAAGAAGCGTTTAATTATGAGATCGAGTGTGAGTGTCTCCAGAGCAGTTTTCAGTAGTGAACCTAGGCTATAAATGAGGACCTCTTTAACGATACAGATTGATACATTGCAAATATATATGTATATATACATATATATATATTTGTTTTTTTACAGATTGTATAGCCTAATTTAAAAACATCACATATGGCAGTATATCTAGAATGCATGATCTTTTCTCCAACATCCGTCCTCACAATTCATTCCTACTCAATTACGGATCACACTGACCCAAATCAATAAAAAAAATATTGCTCTTATTTCATTATTTTACAGATTATACAGTTGATTGATTCAGTTACGAATATAATGCCTGCTCAATCCTGGCAGCTATGTAGGCTAGCAGATGGGTTGTAGGGGACAATGACACAGAACACACAGCCGGCCTCCTGGAACGCCTTCCTCATCTCCACCTGGTGGTCAGACATATACACTACAGTTAATATATTTAGTGCATACTATACTGTAAACACTCACCTCTAACCAGAGTCTGAATTTTAGTGAGGTCCAACCACAGAAAGCATCAGCCCTGGGTCATTTTTTTTAGATAGAATTGGGAATATTATTCTTTTAGAATACAAATTACAAAATGATTTTCTTTTTTTACCAAGGTCTGAACCTTGGGTACATCATATGTAATAGCCTGGCACACAAAGTTTATAAACACACACACACACTCACAAATACTTTACAACATTACACAAAAATTATAACATTATACGAAGCACTACAGTTAAAACACAATGAGAGTCTCATCATAAGAGAAGTAGGTCAATTTTCCGCCAGTTCAATATCCTCTTTTCCCTCAAAGAGTCCAATGTTCCTAGATCCTACCCATTCATAGATAACCCAGAATGATAGAGCCCTGCTGAAACACAGGCCAGCCTCACCAGATGGTCCTGGTCTGGGCACAGACCCACCACTGCTCCTCCACTTCCTGGAAGCTTCACTGCAGAGCCAAACTGTCAACACACACACGTGAAGAAGTCATATGGTGCAACACTGATTCTTGGCTAGATCGGTAGCAAGCAGTTTACCTGTCTAGCCAGCTGCACCATTTTCAGGTTTCCTGGTCCCAGACACTCTTCAGAGTACACTGACCTGTGGACCACACAGATGTACATGTATAATATGACACATATCATATGTTTATGTCTGATATTTGTATATTATATGCAGATGTCTGATATGATGTATACAGTTTTATGTATACTATGATCTGTTTATCTGTATACGTATGGTAGTTGTGGGTCAGCCTCAGGGGCTGGATGGCTGGCAGCCCTTCTTCACCTGCGCAGCTCAAAGTTCTGGTCCATCAGCTGAGCCAGTCGGCTCCAGTCCCTGCCCTGCAATGCTAGCCTGCAAGGAGAGGGAACCCAGTTGTTAGAACACTAGAACCATGAAGAACCCAGTCCTTAAAACACTAACACCATTGAGAACCTATAGCATTTAGAACAGTGGTACCATGGAGAATTCAGACCTTAGGGACAATAGAACTTAAGAATAGTAGAACCATGTTTTAAAACCCCAGAACCCTGTCAGTGTAGCCATGTGACCTGGCCTCGGACTCACCTGGCCTGGTCAGTCAGCTCCGCAAAACCCTTCATGGCCTCAACCACCAGGGGCTCTCCTGGAGAGACGGGGATGGGACACACGAGTTTGGTGCCTGGTCTGCTTGGACCAGGCACCTAAAGTTAAAGTTAAAGTTAATAAGCTACAAGTACAAGGGTAAGTAAACTTGAGGTACTGAGGTAGTAAGATATGTGTATCTGGGATTAGTGAACTAGAAGTACAGGGGTGGTAAGATACCAACACAGTGAGCATACCACTGAGCCAGCGTTGTCTGACGTTGCTATGGATACGGCCAGAGTCGCTGGGGTCACTCAGGTAAGCTAGCCAGAACAGCGGCAAACTGCTCATATCCATGGAAACGTAATCACCTGGGCACAGGAAACACACACACACGTATACACAAGTAGCATCACACTCAAGAGAAAGTCTTACGAGTCTATTTAATGTACCTACCATGGCCCTGATCATCCATTAGCTGTTTGCTGAAGTCCATGTAGACCAAACCTTCATAAACCTGTAATAAAACAGCCTTTGGATGTAACTTTTCAACTCTGTACTATAAATCTAGTCCAGATTACAGGTCTAGTCCAGACTCGATTAAGTGTAATTTGACCTCTGACCTGAACGACTCTATCCTGTAATCCAGCCGTGATGAACAGCTCGTCTGTCTCCACATTCAGGATGAAGTTTGCTCTGGTTGGCTTAGGAAGATCCTGATGAAGCACAGCCACAGCACCACAAACACAACGCACCAGTCATTTATCTCAGCGAGGACAGAGACATACACAGAGACATAATGGGCCCCAGACACGCTGTAGATGTGTGTGAGAACCTTCTTACCCGCTCTGTGATATTGTAGAAGCTCATCAGACACTTCAGGGTGGCAGACACAATGGCACTGCAGACACAACACACCAACGCAGACAAACGTGACAAAAAAGCATGCAGAGGAGTAGACAGTTAAGCGACAGAGAAAAACCATGTTCTGTGTCTTACCTACTGCCAGCCAAGCCCTGAGAGGAGGGGTGAGAGTGAGAGGTAGAAAGAGGAAAAGAAGGTGGGTAAAAGGGGGGGAAGCGAGGGAGCGAAAGCATAAGAGAGAGAATGTAGCATCACCAGCATGACTAAAAATGTTCCCACCTGGTTGGACATCAAACAATCACTCACCACCTGCCGGGGAATGTTGGTGTCGTATTTGAGTGTGAAATTCTGCTTGGTAAGGGCAATCCTGCCACACAGAGACAAAGACAGAGAGCAATGAAATGTGATTACAGCAAAGTGCATCGCGCTTGTCTGTCTCCTGTAAACCCAGACAGAAGGTTGGGCTCGGGTCAATAGACGTAGTCTAACTGTACTGCCTGCAGACTCACCCTTGTTTGGAGCAGAACTGGTAGAACTTCTTACAGGTGGCTTGAAGCAAACGCAGCCCTCCCAGGTAGCTGTGAAGCAACACAATATCACCTCGTTAGTCCACTTTGCCTCAGCCATCTACACACACATTAACCAGTATCATATCCAACATTTCACCCAGCAGTCAGAGTTGATGAGGTACTTGTCCTCCAGACTGACCCCTCCTTGCGGCTGATGCAGAACAGGTCCTGCAGGCTCCCAAACTCTGTGGGGTCGTTGAGGGGATGAGGCATGAGGACCTGAACAAAACACATGCTTAGGAAAGCACCAATAAACACCTGTGGTATGGTTAAGTTCACCCATACCATCCTATGTGCGTGTATGTATGTGCGTGTGGGTGTGTGTGCGCGAGTGTGTGTATGCATGCATTCTCTCACCAGAGTCTGACTCTCCACCAGTGTGACCTCAGCCCAGAAGTTGGAGATCGACATGGCGATTGTCTTCCCATGGAAACCATCAGAGGGGTTTCCTATCAGTCCAACTCTGTCAAACAACATGACACCTTTATATCCTTGGCAAGCCCCGCCCCCATGGGTGGAGTCTGGAGAGGAGGCAGACCTACCTGGCATAGGAGCGACAGATGATTGACTTGGCTGGAGAGTTCTGCTGTTTGGCAGAGTAGAGAGCCAGCCATTTGGTATAGTCTGATAGCCCCTGTTACAAGCACACACACACAGATTGTCACTCTATTATTTTTGTTCCAAAACCAAGTTAGTCGGTGTATATGGTGATGTCACTGACCACTTGGCCAATCAACTGGAAGCCTGTGGGAAGCTTCATCCCGAACACAGGAAGCTGCTCCTCGTTGATGAGCCACTCCTGAAACAGTTGCATCAAAACCTGCTCAGTGACAGTGCATGTACACACACACACACAAACAGGTCAGCTGACTGACCCAAAAGCACCCAAAGCTCCTGTTGGTGACGTGTGGCTGCAGGGACAGGAAGTTGGAGATGAAGGGCAGAGTGGCAGAGCGGAGGCAGTAAAACACCACACTGGCCAGACGGGACTCTGCTACTCCCTCCAGAGGCTTCTCCAGGAACCGAGTTACCCTGAAAACACACACGCGCACAGTAGCAGCATTGTTCCATTTGCTCCATGCAGGTTGACGTGTCTGTCGGGGCGGACGATGGCTCTACCTGTGTGTGTTGGGGCAGACCTCTACGATGCCCCGCGAGCTGCTCTTCTCTCCCTCCTCCAGTTCATAGTAGATGGCCAGCTCCCCTGGCTGAGACAGGCAGACATGCAGACAGACAGACATGCAGACAGACAGACAGACAGACAGACAGACAGACATGCAGAGCTGACTAACCAGCTCTCTATTAAGGGAATGAGTGTTGCAGGACCTCTTTAGACTAACAGTCCTACAGTCCCTGGATTACTGTCCTGTACTTTGACTACGATGCTGGGTTTACTGTACCGGCTTTGACTACGATGCTGGGTTTACTGTACTGTGCTTTGACTATGATGCTGGGTTCACTGTATTGTACTAGGCCTATAGTACCAGGCCTGTATCTAACCTTGGACTTGAAGAACCGGAGCACCTGGGCAATGTCAAAGTTCTGGTCGGCACACAGCATGTCACCTGCGATCTGCAAAAAGAGAAAACACCATGTTTTATTTCCAAGACAGGTGATCTTGCTGCTGATCATCTTCCTGTAACTACTGACCACTATGATTTCATAGTGGAGCTACGGATCACCATTATGTAATCATGGAGCCACTGACCACTATGATGTCATAGTGGAGCTATTTACAACCAGATGTCATAGTGGACCTACAGACCACCATAATGTCATAGTTGAGCTACAAACCACCAGTGTGTCATAGTGAAACGATTGACCACCATGATGCCATCGTGGAACTACTGACCACCATGATGTCATCATGTAGCTTGCGACTACGGATCACCAGCTCCAGGTCGGCCACGGCACCCAGTCGGCCCTCCAGCGTTGTGCTGCCGTCATTCACCACATTCTCCACCGGAAAGTCATTAGCTGTTGCCCAGCGCTCGTAGTGCTTATACCTGGAGAGGAAAGGACCGCAGAAGAGACGAAGGGGAGAGGAGAGGAATGCATCACAGGGTCAGTATCGGAAAATTATCCATGTGAGCCCTCCAAGTTTGAACTGTGTACTTACTTGTCTGCATTGGTAACCAAGAAGACTTCACTGAACAGCTGCCTCCTGAAAGGAGAACCAGGGTTAGAGTTAGGGTACCTTCTTCAGGGCTCCCTGAAGTGCTCGTGGCAAGTGTCTCGGGTTTCAGTGGAGGGGACATCATTCAACTTTGACAGGAAGTGACTCACGTGTTGACCGTCTCCCACCAGAAGTCCAGGATCTTCTTCCCTCCCACTCCAGGAAGCAGGGCCTTGGGAACCCCTGCCAGGTGGCTGTACAGCCCTGTCACATCCATCTGCAGGACACATATACCCTCTCTTCAACTAATGTGCATGAGAGGACACAAATCGGGAGGGTCCTTTCTGGGAGCCCTCGTACTGTACTACAAGCACCACCACCAGAAAGAGCTTGTGTATGTTAGCAAGTTAATCATGTCTACCTTTGCAAGGTTACACAAAGACTTGCCGGAGTATTTCACAGTCAGTCTATTGGACTATGTGTAATATGCATTCTTATACTTAAACTGTCCTAAAGTATTTCCAGAGACCTCTCCAAAATCCAGATGCCTCTATGCCTTTTGACATAGTTATTACACCCAGTAGGCCTATACAAAGTTCAGTTAGAACTTCTCAGAATGTTGTGCTTTAGATTAGAACATGTGTACTGCAAGCTTCAAATAGCTCCACTCTCTGGTAAGAAATACACTCTCAACAACCTCTGTGTTGCCGGGTAAACATTCTTTACAACTACAACGACTGACAGAAATGCAGAATGTAAACGAGCCTAGAGTCCGCCACAACAAGCTCGCGTGTTCCCCGTTAATCAGTTCACCGTCTTCCATAGCACTTTACCTTAATCTGCGTCTCCAAAAAAGTGCCGTGACCAGCTACTAACAGGATACATATCATTGTCACAGGTCTTGATTTTTGTATTTTACTAAAAATTATACCAGAAAAATAGCTTGGTTTTTGTATTCACGAATGCCAATACAACGGTCTGTCTGTGGTTCAGGTTGCCAGGTTTATGATAAACCCCTAGTTTGCAATGTTAGGATTTTTTTGTAATCTGAAGAAGCAGTACTGTGTGGTATGAGTGAAAATGCACACAACTTGATGTGAGGGTTTACTCACGGAACCTGGCAACCCTGCCTAAGATTCAGGTTTATGCCAAGGCAAACGCACTGAACAGGCAGACCTGTGTCTCAAGCTGTGTCCCAACACCCATTTACCTTATTTTCTTTTTTTTAAGCAGAAGAAACATTTATTGATGCACACACACATGTCCAACACACACACAGACACACACACTTGAGTGTGAGTGACTGAGTGAGTGAGTGTGTGGGTGGGTGGATGTTTTTAAACTCCTGGGCTTTCATGCACATCCACAACGTCAACACACACAGCTTTCCTCAGAGCAGCTACACTGTAATTTGCCCTGAGGGTCACACTGGGGACACTGTTTGTGTTGTCTGATCAAACAGAGCAGACAGGCTAAAGTGCAGTCCTAAAGACCTATAGACTACTTGAGTAACAGTATGGTGAAACTGGAAATACACCCACACACATACACACTGATAGTAAAAACTGAAACCTCTGCCTGAAGGTCTTCCTTTTCAAAACGTCATTGCTGACCCATAGGCCCGTACCTGTTATCTAAGCATTAGATACCATGTACCAGGTACTTACATCTATGCACTGCGGAGACACAGAGAAAGAAACTTAAAGATTGCACTGAAACTGTACTGAGCTTGTGTTTCCAACGGTGTATTTAAACCCTAGGATGACACTGATTGGTCATGATGTCAGTTCTAATCATATTCTAGTTCACTTCTGTAGGCTGTGAAGGAAGGAGATCGTCAAAAAGACTACTAAGAACCAATACATTTGACCAGAAGTGGTGGCAAATCCCCCTCTTCAGACCGTGACACTGATACAGCCCTAAAGATGGTCCTGAGGTGGAGCTGTGGAGAGGCAGAATGATCCAGTGAGCCTGAACTCCAGGAAGAAAAGCAGGGCTGCTGCTGACTCATGAATCACTTACAAATATATGTGAACATTGACTCACATTGACAACATTGAAATATAAAAAGTAAAAGAAAAAAACGAATGTATGTCAATATTGATTCTTTTACCCGCAGTATCAGAAACAAACATGCAGCCTTGGAATCTCTCTGTCCCCACTCTGCCGGAGCCAATCAGATGCAGCCCAGGAACCTAACGTATTGTATGCATGACACACAAAATCAAACACACACCCACACACCTACCAACACCCACACAGTAACATTACTGTCATTCAGTCACTCCAGTAGCAGGGGGTGAGGTTAGGGAGATGGGTGAGGGGGTTAGGCAGGTGAGTGCGTGAGAGGAGATGGGTGAGGGTAGGGAGATGAGAGAGTAATTTGAGGTTGAGGTGAGAGTGTGTGTGGTTCTCATTACTGACATTTTAGGTTATCAAGAAATTAAGATTATTGCCACGGTTTTGAAAAGCACTTCAAAGTAGTTTAGAAAATGCCACTTTACACTTCAGCTCTCTATTCACAGAACAAGTTCCTAATCCTACACATGACAGCAGCCTGTGAGCAGCAGTGGGATGTTGTTCTCCTAACATCAAAATGCACATTAAAGAGCTTTGATGCTCTGCATTGCAACTGTACAGGTTTATGGAGTGTGTTTACTAGGGCATCTATTGTGGTCTGTAGGCGTTGGGGACTGTGTTTGAATAAGTTGCCCTGTGCTCACGCCAAACATATTGTATTGTGATTGGTTGTCACAGCATCAACTGTGAGCGAGGTGTGAGAGCTGTAACATTTAGTGGGCTATTGTGTCTTTTCGAAGAGGACAAATCCGAAAAGTAAAACTCCAGTTTTGTCAGTGTCCCCATTATACACAACGCAGTACGAACCACGCTATCTGCACTGATCTCAGAGTACATTATAGTGGTCGATATGACAGTTCAGTTTGCTGCATGTTCCAGGTATTGACGCCAGGCTGTGAATGATTAATTAACAGCTCACATAAATATATGTGCTGGTTCCTTCAAGCTGAGTAGCAGTTGTGGCGTCTCACATGGCTGGTTCAGTTATGGATCTCATCAAGGTTGAAGTGTGGAGGTGGATGCTGCTAGCCTCTCTCCTCAGCATGTGTGTCAGCCAGGAAGCTCCAACGCCGTGAGTATCCCTTCTCTGTAATGCTCAGCATAACATAACCATTTGTCCTACATCTCCATATAGTATTCAACAAACAGAGAGTCATCTACAGTGTGTGTATGTGTGTGTCCTTGTAGGGCTTACATGGTGGCCATCCCTGCCATCCTCCCAGCAAGCTCTGAGGCTAAGCTGTGCACCAGTCTCCTGCAGCCCAATGAGACTCTGGTCATGACCATCTCCCTGCAGTCTCAGGGAGAGAACCTCAAGCTCTTCCAGGAGACTTCGGACAAGGAGTTCCACCGCTGCTTTCAGTTCCAGGTCAGTCCAGCGTGGGAGCATCAGCCCTGCTGCCCTCCCTGGAGCTCAGCCTCTCTGGATCATTCTGCTTCTACAGCTCCACCTCAGGGCCATGTTTAGTATCAGAATCACGGTCTGAAGAAGGCTGTTCCACAGCTCCTGGTGAAATGGAATGGTTCTGAGCAGTTCTCTGTCTTTCTTCTTCCTTCATAGGTTCCTCAAGTGCAGAAAGACATGGTTCAGAATATCAAAGTGGAGGTTCGAGGTGACACCTTTTCCTCAACAGAGCTACGCAAAGTCATGATTAGACCTTCCAGTTCCATGACATTTGTCCAGACGGATAAACCGATTTACAAGCCAGGACAGAAAGGTGATAAGATGTTATTGTGACTCTTACATTACATGTATATACAAAACCAGAAAATCTAACCTGATCTCACAACTAACATAGTAAAACATTGTTGTGTGGTTTCATTAATAAGTGTGATAGGCTGTTCATAGATTCAGTTCATTTAAAATTATTACATGTCATTTTTTCGTGCTTTGGAGTTGAGCACTAGTGGTAGTCTGAGGAGATTGATGAGTCCACAGAAAATGGCCCAGTAGCCAGTGACCCCTGTCCCACCCTTTTGTTGTAATGCTTTTCTTGAAGATGTCCTGTTTTCAAATTGTATCCCTAACCTGACAACTCTGTGTTCATGCTTTATGTATATATTGGTCACAATACCAATATTTCTCCCAAAGCACATGGACATGAAAAACATGCATACGATTTGTGAGGTCATACTACAGACTCAAATGTAAACACTTTGTTTATACACAATAGAATTTGTTCATTGCGGTTAAAGACGGTATGTATCTTTTGAAGATTCTGTGCTTCTCTGCAGTTCATTTCAGAGTTGTCAGCCTGGACACCAGCTTCAGACCTGCCAGCCAACTGGTAAGGATTTAAAAACTTTGACCCCTGTATTTGTATGACCTCTCAATTAGATTTCCTAATCTCTAGCCTAATCTCTAGCCTAGCCTGTCTGATATGTGATCAATATCAATCAGAGGACCCTGTAAGGACTATTGTCAAACACACCTAGTTAGACATTATGACACAGCTAAGACATATGAAGTACCTGCAGTGTCCCACATGCAGCCATGTAGATGTGGCCTCCCTCCATGGCTCCTCTGGATCTACAGAGCTGCCCTTTAGCCGACCTCCTCTGTTTGATCAGGCTACACAAACAATAGAGTTTAAGCTCTTAGTGTGACCCTCAGGGCTAGAGTACAGTGGATCTGCTCTATGGAAACCTGTGTGGGGCTGATGTTGTGAAGAAGCATCATGGACTCTAAGGAGTTTATCGCTCTGTTCTTGACCTTATGACCAGGTCACATGACCCCCTAGATAACCTCCTGAGCTCTTGTCATGTTCAGTGGACATTTAAAAAAATGAGTACTGGGCAGTCATAGAAATAGTCGAGTAGTCAACAGTTAAATATATGAAAATGTGTCAATTTTGATTCTATGGTGATTTAACAACACATGTTGTTTGTGTTTGTCTTTCACAGTATGACATTGTAGAGCTGCAGGTAAGACCTTCATCTGTTGGTCAATCGATATCTTCTTGCATTATAAATATTTTCCATGTATATTATCCATATATTAAATAAACAGAAGAAATGTTGTGTCAAAGTAATGGTTGGTTGTTGGTTAATTTAGAAAATTGTTTAAAAGGTTTAAATAGATTTTTGAAAATTCATATACAATATCCGTATCATCCATCATGTTTAGTAAGCATTGATTTACTCAACAATAGTCATAGTAAACAACATCCCTGTCCAAATAACAGATTGGTCATAACCGTTCTAGGAGCCGCATTTAAGTTCAAAAGTCAATGTTTGTGGGGAAGAAAGCTGACATTGAGTCTGAGTCTGACTCAATGGTTAAAACAATAGGAAATAGGGGTTCAAGGATAAAAAAAATTGCCACTACAACCATTATATATACATGGTTATACCATACACCATATAATAACATATTCACTTTTACTAACTGTTCCAACATTAACGGTTCAACACTCAAACAGGATGTGAACAGCAACAGGATTGGACAGTGGGTCAACACCACATCCAATGGCAAAATACTGCAGCTTTCTCACCCCTTGAGTTCTGAGGCGCCCAAAGGAAGTTACTCCATCGTTGTGTCTACTGGTGAAAATAAAGTCTATCATAGCTTCAAAGTAGAGCATTATGGTAAATAGCTTTTTTTCTAAACACTTGCTTCACTTTAATGCCGGTGCCTTCCTCAGCGGTTATTGATTCGGTTCCAGTACTAAGGTTTCCATAAGTTCTTAAACCAAAATGATGTGGTTGATGTGTGGGTTCAAATGTAGAAGACCCAGGTTTCCTCCCTTCCTGGTCATGTATTTATACCCATTTGTGTCTCTGTTCAGTTTTGCCAAAGTTCGACATTAAACTAACGATGGAAGAGGAGGTCAGCATTGTTCAAGAAGAATTCAAAGTTAAACTATGTGCCATGTAAGTCCTTCTACTTACCAAATATCAATTCTTCCATCAGGGACTGCATAACACACATTTAATTTAACAGTACCAGTGAAAAGAATAGTATTCTTCATGAACACAGTATTCTGATGTCCACCTTTTGGGCCTGGTTGACAAATGTTTTTAACCAGCTGCTGAATGATTTCACCTCAGATGTGTGCAAGTTTCAGTGCAGTGTTTTCTCCCATCAGGTACACCTATGGCCAGCCTGTTCCTGGCACAGCAGAGGTGGAGCTCTGTAGGCCGCTGGAACGACACCACGATACTCCAGACGATCCTGAAGGGGTTCCAGAGTTCACAGCCCCCTGCCACAAAGAGACCGCACAGGTGTGTATACCTTTACCATGTCAGCTGTACAGGTGTGTATACATTTACATTTAGTCATTTAGCAGACACTCTTATCCAGAGCAACTTACAGTAAGTACAGGGACATTCTCCCCGAGGCAAGTAGGGTGAAGTGCCTTGCCCAAGGACACAACATCATTTTGCACGTCCGGGAATCGAACCGGCAACCTTCAGATTAATAGCCGACTCCCTAAACGCTCAGCCATCTGACCCCCCCTGTATACCTGCACCATGTCAGCTGTACAGGTGTGTGTACCTGCACCATGTCAGCTGTACAGGTGTGTGTACCAGTACCAGAGTTGCTGTACAGGCGAATGTACCAGAGTATCTCTGTCGCAACAGAGCTCAAACATCTCAGACATGCTGCAGACACAAACTCTGTGTGTTGGGCTGTTTCCTCTAGTTTGACAAGACCGGCTGTGCCTCTTTGGTCTTCAATATGGCAATCTTTACCAAGGCAGGCGAGAAGCTAGTGGCTCAACACCTCCTGCTCAGCGTCAAGGCAGAGGAGGAGGGAACAGGTAAGAACTGACAACAGCACTGAATATGAAGGGAACATCCCCACCTTTTAAAATATGCAGAGAGCCAGTTGATTTGACTGTGAATGTTGTTTCTATTGTTATTCTACCTGACAGGTGTGTCACAATTCCAAAACAAACGCATAAACCTCTCCAATGTGATAGGAAGGTACTCGTTTATTGAAACACCAAAGATTTATGAGCATGGAACAATTGTGAAGGGGAAGGTAAATTCAAATATTATATTAATAGTGCACACATCCAAGTACATTTCTGGCCTCCCAACCTGAGGTAACATGGTACATTATGTTTCCCCTGCAGGTTAAAGTGGTCCACTTCAACAACACACCAATGGCTGACCAGGTCGTCTACCTTTATGAGGGCGAGGGTTGGTCACCACGACTCCTACACAACTTGACTACTGACAGAGATGGCATCGCCTCGTTCACACTCAACACTACTAACAGTCCCAAAGAGGATATTAGACTGATTGTAAGTGCAAGTCTTCCTAATTTAAAATGCAGCCTTACCTGAAGAGCAAGTACCGTATCAATAATGTTGTTTCTGTTTGACAGGCAAATGCCAAACTACAGGGTGAGTTCTATACATACAGGAGTCCCTATTTTGAGAAAGGACAGCACACATTGTCTGTTATCCGACCCATCCCTGCGGAGAGTAAAACAATCAGCTTTCTGGACATCCAGAAGAAAGACGATCCTCTGCCTTGTGGGGAAGAAGAGCAGATCAAAGTGCAGTACACCGTGGTTGGTGAGACGGTCGCAGGGGGCTCTTTGGATCTCATGTACCTCGTGAGTTTGAGCAGGAAACACATGGGGACCCTGTTAAAATGTCCCTGCCCTGACGTCCCCAACGAGAACTCTCCCTCCCCTTCACTTGAGTCTTCTTCGGGGTGTGTTTTCACAGCGTTTATTTCTCCCTGCTACAGGTTTTAGCCAGGGGGGCTATCGTCCAGCAGGGAGTCATGAAGGCAAAAGTGCAGAACGGTCCTGGTGAGTGAGTGGGAGGTGCAGAACAGTCCTGGTGAGGAGGAGGAATATCTAGTGTTGTGATTGTGATCTACTCTGATGTTGCAGTGTCTGATGGAGAGGTGACCTTCAAGATGGCCGTCTCTCCAGACATGGCTCCCTTGGTCCAGGTGCTAGTCTACGCTGTGCTGCCCAGCGAGTCCGTCATTGCTAACAGCATTGACTTTCCCACCCAGAAATGCTTCAATAACAAGGTGAAGTAGTGAACATACTATATATGTGCATATACATATATTCATACACACATACACATAAAGAGGATATATTGACAAATGTATAGAAGTTGACATAAAGACAAAGTGTATGTGTATGTGTCAGGTGTCGCTCCAGTTCTCTCCGTCCAGAGCAGTCCCAGGAGAGGAGAGCAGCCTTCAGCTGTCAGCCCAGCCAGGCTCCCTGTGTGGCCTCAGTGCTGTGGACCAGAGTGTCCTCATCATGGAGCCTGAAGGGAGGCTGAACGTTGACAAGGTAGAGCAGTAACACTGACAGCAATGAACACATAGGATACATCAACAGATAATATGGCAATTGCTGATCGACGGATTTTGATGAACATAAGCACAGAAATCCCTGATAACCATACAATCAACAACTGTCCAGGTGATGAGTTCCTGGTTGCTTGAGAGTACTTTCTCCTCTGTGCTCCTCACCAGATATTCCAGATGCTGCCTTTCACCAAGGCAGAGGCCGTTTCTTATGAGCTGGAGGACAAGACTGGCTGTCTGCATGTGCGACCCAAGAGATATGTTTACCCCGGCTATAGAGAAGAGGAAGAGGACGCTTATTCTGTGTTTCAGGTACTATGTTCCTTTGAGGTTGCTTCTTTTCAACTTGAAATCCTGCTTCTCTGAGCAACAATACTGGGCACCAGCTTCACTGACAACAAGAACAACAATATTTTCACTTCTAGAAATTGGGGTTGAAGATGGCAACTAATTTGATCATGAGAGTACCGCCCTGCCTTAAATTCAAAGGAAGGGATTATCATCGCGGTTATGGTGAGATTTATCTGTAGTCATTCTGGATTTATTTACATAGAAGTGGGAAATGTGACCGACAGGAATTCCGTGCATGTTCCTATGGACATGACAATGACAGTTGTTTTTTTGTTCCAGTAGTGTCCTACAGACACTCTTCAGACACTCTTCACCATGGCGTGGCTTTGGGAATGGCGGGACCAGGAATGGGTGCTGCTCCTCCCATTCAGACTGTACGCACCTTCTTCCCTGAGACGTGGATCTGGGACCTGGTGGAGGTGGGGTAAGTATCTCCAGGCCTCAACACTGCCCCCATCGCACACTGCAGAACCATGACCACTGGTGTTGTCACATGACAATGACACGGTCTGTCTGTGTTTGTCCAGGGCGTCTGGCTCAGAAGACATAGCCCTCACTGTCCCAGACACCATTACTACATGGGAGACAGAGGTGTTCTGCCTGTCCTCGGAGGGTTTGGGACTGGCTCCCCCGCTGGAGCTCAATGTCTTCCAGCCCTTCTTCCTGGAGCTCAGCCTGCCCTACTCTATCATCCGGGGAGAGCTGTTAGAGCTGACGGCCACTGTCTTCAACTACCTGCCCAGCTGCATCATGGTACTGTGCTGTGCCTTACTGTTCCAGGACGTGTTGTGATGCGATGTTCTACGCTGATGTCAAGCGGTTTAGCTGTTTCTCCAAATGCCCAGATTATTAGAGTCTCTCAGTAGTGTAGATCTGGATCATACAGTCACTGCTGTTTGAGAAGTTTCTTTCTCCACAGTTGAGCCAGTATCAGCTTCCTGTATCTTCCACGTATTGTAACCAGTGCTGTTCTCTGACAGGTCTCTGTGAACCCAGCTCCCTCCCTAGACTACACTCTGACCCCCATCCCTGGTGTCGAGTACTCCTCCTGTTTGTGTGCAAACGGACGCAATACCTTCAGATGGACTATGACCCCCTTAGTCCTGGGTGAGACATGAAGCTCCATCCAACTTCCAAACAGCTTATAAAATACACAACATACTTCTACACAACCTGTATGAATGTATGCTAACATTTGTGCATGCGTATGTGCAGGGGCTTTGAATGTGTCTGTGAGTGCGGAGGCTGTAGCGTCTCACGCTAGCTGCGACAATGAGATTGTGAGTGTACCGGAGAGAGGTCGCATCGATGTGGTGACTCGCAGCCTCCTGGTGAAGGTAGGTCAGAGGACTGTCGTCATTAGACCTCACGCAACGAATCACTGTTTTAACCGGGTAAGGATTAACGCACACTACTGCTCCCTCTGTCTCTTTCTCTCTGACCCCCCCCCCCCCCCCCCATCTGTCTCTCCTAGGCTGAAGGAACTGAGCAGACAAACACCTACAACTGGTTGCTGTGTCCAGCAGGTCAGTGTTGACTGTTGATCTCCATGTCCCTCAGCCCCCAGGTCAGATGTCTCCCACACTGATTCCTGCTGTCTCTTCCCTTCCAGGAGAATCTTTGAAAGAGGAGGTGGACATCAAGCTCCCCGAGGAGGTCATTGATGGATCTGCCAGAGCTTCCCTCTCAGTCTTGGGTAAGACCAGCAGTTGTCTGGAAGCCTCTTTATATTGCTGCCTGGTGGGAGGACCAGTTTACCAGTGACCTGGGCTTTTCCGTGCAGGAGACATTCTGGGCCGTGCCATGCAGAACCTGGATGGACTGCTGAGAATGCCCTATGGCTGTGGGGAGCAAAACATGGCTCTTCTGGCTCCCAACATCTACATCTTGGAGTACCTGAGGAACACCGAGCAGCTCACGACAGCCATCCTGGACAAGGCCAAGGGCTTCCTTACCAGCGGTCAGGACATAACCACTCTCTACCACCATCCCCCTGTCTGTCTACTGACCCTGTCTACTGTCTGCTGGCGTGCATTTTCTGTTGGAAGTGTTTGATAGTGACCTGTTTAGACTCTCCTTCACCTTTAACAGTAGGTCCAATACATCCCTGCATCCTTTTAAACGTCAATGTCTACGAGGCCACTCTGCATTTGTCCTGTACCATATTTTCCTGTACAGAACAGAAATCATCTCACTCTACTAAAGGTTGTGGATCCCCATGATAACTGTTAAGGTTTTTATCCCCACTGTCAGGTTACCAACGACAGCTGAACTACAAGCATTATGACGGAGCGTACAGCACATTTGGGCAAGGTGCTGGGAACACATGGTGAGTACTGCGTGATGCCAGGCCACGTTGAGGACAGTCTCAGTATTTCATCATGACAGAGCAGGTAGAGTGAAGACTGACTCAGTGTCCCTCTGTCTACAGGCTGACAGCTTTTGTCTTGAGAGCCTTTGGCAGGGCCAAGTCTTTCATCTATATTGATCCCCAAGTTATTGAGATATCGAAGCTGTGGTTGGAAAATCGTCAAGAACCCGACGGCAGTTTCATGCAGATGGGAAAACTTTTTAACAACAGAATGAAGGTATTCAGGCTATCCCATCATATGTGAAATCGAATTATATTAAATGTATGTA
Organism: Osmerus eperlanus; assembly: GCF_963692335.1. Taxonomy (NCBI): domain Eukaryota; kingdom Metazoa; phylum Chordata; class Actinopteri; order Osmeriformes; family Osmeridae; genus Osmerus; species Osmerus eperlanus. The sequence goes on from NC_085028.1 coordinate 8,528,630, forward strand.
CTGCCAATTATAAAAGTAGGACTTTGTACCAACTAATGAATCCATTGAAGTCAGTTATAATTACTATGTTTGACAGTTTACAAAATTAGAATGTGTCGTAACCATCCTGCTGTATCTACAGGGAGGAGTAAGTGATGAGGTCACTTTCACTGCCTACGTCACTGCTTCATTGCTGGAGCTCAACAACTCAGTGTCGGTGAGTGGGTATTCTAAAGAGCATCCTAAGCCTCCTGTGAATGCAGTGTGCAGTGTGTATTGTACTTGTGTCAGCAGCATCTCCTGATATCACGGCATTGCGATAAGTTCTCAAATGTTTCTGTGCCATGTGGTCCGGTAGGATCCTTTTGTGGCCAAGAGTCTGTCCTACCTGAGGAAGAGAAGCACGGATGTGAGCAACACCTACACTACTGGTCTGCTGGCCTACACCTTCAGTCTGGCTGGAGACATGGAGACAAGGAGTCGGCTTTTGCAGCACCTGGACAAGGTGGCTTCCCACCAAGGTAAGCCCTGCTCTGATGGCTAGCGCCTCGCCAAGCTGCTGCTTCACACTAACAACACTGTGTGTGTTCTTGGTTTCTTTAGGGGGCTTTCTCTACTGGTCCCAGTCCTCCTCCACCACCTCTGCCTCTCTGTCGGTGGAGATCAGCTCCTATGTACTGCTGGCCTCCCTCAGCTCCCCCTCTGTATCTACAGCAGACCTGGGCTATGCCTCACGCATTGTCAGGTGGTTGGTACGCCAGCAGAACCCCTATGGAGGCTTCGCTTCCACACAGGTACACTACATCCCTTTCCTCCACACAGGTACACTACATCCCTTTCCTCCACACAGGTACACTACATCCCTTTCCTCCACACAGGTACACTACATCCCTTTCCTCCACACAGGTACACTACATCCCTTTCCTCCACACAGGTACACTACATCCCTTTCCTCCACACAGGTACACTACATCCCTTTCCTCCACACAGGTACACTACATCCCTTTCCTCCACACAGGTACACCACCTTGCTGGGCTGGTGCCATGATATGATTGACATGTCAGCATATGTGTGTGTGTGTGTGTGTGTGTGTGTGTGTGTGTGTGTGTGTGTGTGTGTGTGTGTGTGTGTGTGTGTGTGTGTGTGTGTGTGTGTGTGTGGGTAGGACACAGTGGTGGCACTGCAGGCCCTGGCTCTCTACTCTACCAAGGTGTTCAGTCCAGAGGGCTCCAGCTCAGTGTCAGTGCAGTCTCCTGGAGGAGAGGTGCAGGTCTTTGACATCAACCAGAACAACAAGCTGCTCTACCAGGAGAAGGCGCTGCCGGCCCTGGCAGGACAGTACAGCATTGAGGTGAAGGGCACTGCTTGTGCTACGGTGCAGGTGAGCAAAGAAGAGCTTTTGGAGCCTTTCCTGGAACATCTCCAGCCTGTTTTCAAGAAGTTACTTGTTGATTCAATGTTTTCCTTCTCTTGCCTGTGACTGAGTACTTGATTGATGGACGGACTTCCGGTTTCCTTTTTCCCAGGTGGCTGTGCACTACAATGTCCCCACCCCCACTGACAACTCGACACTCAAAATCCAGGTGATCCCTGAAATAGACTGCAGCAGCAACGCTCTGAGGCCCCGACTCTCCCTGAAGCTCCAGTCCCTGTAAGCATCAACAGTAGTCTTGCTAGAGAACAGCAGCTTGGCTGTGCAGTATCCATTACTGTCTCTATGCAGTACCATTTATTCAGTACTGAGTGTATGCAGTCAAGTGTGTGCGTGTACTTATATTATAAAACTTCTGGTCTTTGCTTTCTCAGATATAGTGGCAAGGAGCAAACAACAAATATGGTCATAGTGGATCTCAAAATGCTCTCTGGTTTTGTCCCGGATCCACAGTCTTTGACCGAGGTGAATTCTTGTCCGAATGTTTCTTAGATTCCAAAGAAGGTTGTACGTTCATCAAATCTTTTCGGAAACCGCTCCTGTCGTTCTAACCTGAATAACCAGCTGTCTGCTTGTGTTCACAGCTGAAGACGGCTCTTCTGGTGGATCGTGTTGAGACCAAAGATGACCATGTCCTCATGTATCTCAGAGAGGTTCGAATATGTCCCTTTAGAACAGTGTTTAGGTTGCTGTCAATGGAATTAATACACCCAGCACAAATACTCATTCCTTCTTGTCTTGTCTCTCCACCAGTTGATTTCAGGAGCTCCCATTAACCACTCACTGGACATCATCCAGGAACTTCCAGTACAGAAGCTGAAACCAGCTGTGGTCCAGATCTACGATTATTATCAGCCAAGTAACTCTACCGCAACAACTCTCAGATATTACATGATTACTCTGAACTGGTCATCCTTCACTAACCCTAAGTAGTCTATCTACCCTGAACTAGTCTGATCATTTTTCACTAGTCTACTAACTCTCAACTAGCTTAGTAATCTCTGTCTGGTCTAATTCCATCCTCTAACTAACTGGTGTGTTTCTCCTAGGTGACCAGGCTGAGACAGAGTACATCTACCCCTGTGCAGCAGGTTAGTCTTTACATCTGCAACAGCTTCAAGTTGCAACTATAATTTGTCTCATAGAAAACACAGCTATGCTCTTCCTAGATGTAGGTGCTGTTGGTTAAATATGACTGTGTCTGCCTCTACAGATGTGTGAAGAGGAGATTTAGTAAGGACAGTGATCCTTCAGACATGTCTCAATCCCAGTTGGGCTCCAACTGGTACACGGAAGAATGTATTATACAAAAGATAATACTATTATTATATAAAAATATAATAATGTAATAATACCATGCAGTACAATAAATGTGTTATTCCACAGTTTCCAGTGTCTGCTTGCTTAATAGATTAGTAGCTGACACAGAGTTAATGTTATTCAGACAAATATTTTAGATATGGAGGAAGTGAACGGGTAAGTCGTACAATCAATAGTTTTGTGTGCTGCAGAGAGATGTATTTTTTATATATATTATTATTTAGAATTCAATTTACAAATATTCACTCATCACATTTCGTAAACATGAAAATGTAAACAAATAAAATAAAGATAAGTAACAAGTTGACCGGCTTACAAAATTCCTTAAAGATATTGACAGCAGGAGTTCTTAATCAAATCATTTTGAGTAGATATCAGTTATTAAAATACCTTTCTTATTTGTTACCAATTTAAGGGACTCAAAGTACATGTCAGTTTCAATTCGGAATTCAATGGGGTCGATTTGGAAAATGTTTCTTTGTGAATATGGAACTTACCTAATAAGATAAAGAGGTTTACAATATTACACAAATTGCTATCTGTACATTCCAAATAAGTAATAATATTTTTCCCTTCAAGTGAGATTGTATGCGTCGTTTTAGATACCCTATAATTTTAAAAACTTTTCCAGAATGTAATCCAAAATGAACAACCATAAAAAAGATGGGTTTACGATTATTGTTCTGTTTTACAAAAGCTTCAAAAATCATCAACAGGCATGAATATTGAATATATTATGCAATATTTTCAAATGTAATTTTCTAAATTTGTTCGTGATACAATATCTAAAAGGAATAAGAGATGTTTTATTTTTATTTTTTTATTATATTGCAAATATATTAGCAAGAGATGTCTTTAACATTTCCGTGTTTTGATTCGTGGCGTCACTTCCGGAATGCGAGGCCGCGATTTGACACTGACAGCTGGAGCAACAATAACAAGAAACACCAGTAAGCAAGTGAATGTTACTATAAATATATACCAGATTATTAAATTATACCAGAAAAATAGCTCAGTTTTTGTATTCTCGAATGGCAATACAACGGGCTGTGGCTCAGGTTGCCAGGTTTATAGTAAACCCCTAGTTTGCGTTTTTTTGTATTCTGAGGAAACAGTCCTGTACAGTCTGAGTGAATGCACACAACTTGATGTAAGGGTTTACTCAAGGAACTTGGCAACCCTGCCTAAGATTCAGGTTTATGCCAAGGCAAATGCACTGAACTGGCAGACCTGTGTCTCAAGCTGTGTCCCAACACCCATTTACCTTCTTTTGTTTTTAGAAAAAAAGCTTTCCTCAGAACAGCTACACTGAACTTTTGCCCTGAGGGTCACACTGGGGACACTGTGTTGTCTGATCAAACAGAGCAGACAGGCTAACGTGCAGGCTAACGTGCAGTCCTAAAGATTTTACCTATTGACTACTTGAGTAACAGTATGGTGAAACTGGTGATACATACAAACACATACACACTGATAGTAAAAACTAAAACCTCTGCCGGAAGGTCTTCCTCTGGGAGTGCTTACATACCAGGTTCCTACATCAATGCACTGCGGAGAGACAGAGAAAGAAACTTAAAGATGGCACTGAAACTGTACTGAGCTTGTGTTTCCAACGGTGGATTTAAACCCTAGGATGACACTGATTGGTCATGATGTCAGTTCTAATCATATTCTAGTTCACTTCTGTAGGCTGTGAAGGAAGGAGATCGTCAAAAAGACTACTAAGAACCAATACATTTGACCAGAAGTGGTGGCAAATCCCCCTCTTCAGACCGTGACACTGATACAGCCCTAAAGATGGTCCTGAGGTGGAGCTGTGGAGAGGCAGAATGATCCAGTGAGCCTGAACTCCAGGAAGAAAAGCAGGGCTGCTGCTGACTCATGAATCACTTACAAATATATGTGAACATTGACTCACATTGACAACATTGAAATATAAAAAGTAAAAGAAAAAAACGAATGTATGTCAATATTGATTCTTTTACCCGCAGTATCAGAAACAAACATGCAGCCTTGGAATCTCTCTGTCCCCACTCTGCCGGAGCCAATCAGATGCAGCCCAGGAACCTAACGTATTGTATGCATGACACACAAAATCAAACACACACCCACACACCTACCAACACCCACACAGTAACATTACTGTCATTCAGTCACTCCAGTAGCAGGGGGTGAGGTTAGGGAGATGGGTGAGGGGGTTAGGCAGGTGAGTGCGTGAGAGGAGATGGGTGAGGGTAGGGAGATGAGAGAGTAATTTGAGGTTGAGGTGAGAGTGTGTGTGGTTCTCATTACTGACATTTTAGGTTATCAAGAAATTAAGATTATCGCCACGGTTTTGAAAAGCACTTCAAAGTAGTTTAGAAAATGCCACTTTACACTTGAGCTCTCTATTCACAGAACAAGCTCCTAATCCTACACATGACAGCAGCCTGTGAGCAGCAGTGGGATGTTGTTCTCCTAACATCAAAATGCACATTAAAGAGCTTTGATGCTCTGCATTGCAACTGTACAGGTTTATGGAGTGTGTTTACTAGGGCATCTATTGTGGTCTGTAGGCGTTGGGGACTGTGTTTGAATAAGTTGCCCTGTGCTCACGCTAAACATATTGTATTGTCATTGGTTGTCACAGCATCAACTGTGAGCGAGGTGTGAGAGCTGTAACATTTAGTGGGCTATTGTGTCTTTTCGAAGAGGACAAATCCGAAAAGTAAAACTCCAGTTTTGTCAGTGTCCCCATTATACACAACGCAGTACGAACCACGCTATCTGCACTGATCTCAGAGTTCATGATAGTGGTCGATATGACAGTTCAGTTTGCTGCATGTTCCAGGTATTGACGCCAGGCTGTGAATGATTAATTAACAGCTCACATAAATATATGTGCTGGTTCCTTCAAGCTGAGTAGCAGTTGTGGCGTCTCACATGGCTGGTTCAGTTATGGATCTCATCAAGGTTGAAGTGTGGAGGTGGATGCTGCTAGCCTCTCTCCTCAGCATGTGTGTCAGCCAGGAAGCTCCAACGCCGTGAGTATCCCTTCTCTGTAATGCTCAGCATAACATAACCATTTGTCCTACATCTCCATATAGTATTCAACAAACAGTCTACAGTGTGTGTATGTATGTGTGTGTCCTTGTAGGGCTTACATGGTGGCCATCCCTGCCATCCTCCCAGCAGGCTCTGAGGCTAAGCTGTGCACCAGTCTCCTGCAGCCCAATGAGACTCTGGTCATGACCATCTCCCTGCAGTCTCAGGGAGAGAACCTCAAGCTCTTCCAGGAGACTTCGGACAAGGAGTTCCACCGCTGCTTTCAGTTCCAGGTCAGTCCAGCGTGGGAGCATCAGCCCTGCTGCCCTCCCTGGAGCTCAGCCTCTCTGGATCATTCTGCTTCTACAGCTCCACCTCAGGGCCATGTTTAGTATCAGAATCACGGTCTGAAGAAGGCTGTTCCACAGCTCCTGGTGAAATGGAATGGTTCTGAGCAGTTCTCTGTCTTTCTTCTTCCTTCATAGGTTCCTTAAGTGCAGAAAGACATGGTTCAGAATATCGAAGTGGAGGTTCGAGGTGACACCTTTTCCTCAACAGAGCTACGCAAAGTCATGATTAGACCTTCCAGTTCCATGACATTTGTCCAGACGGATAAACCGATTTACAAGCCAGGACAGAAAGGTGATAAGCTCTTATTGTGACTCTTACATCCATGTATAAACAAAACCAGAAAATCTAACCTGATCTCACAAATAACATAGTAAAACATTGTTGTGTGGTTTCATTAATAAAGTGTGATAGGCAGTTCATAGATTCAGTTCATGTAAAATGATTATGTAAAATGTACAAACATGTAATTTTTGAGTGCTTTGGAATTGAGCAATAGTGGTAGACTGGGGATATTCCACAGAAATGGCCCAGGAGCCAGTGACCCCTGTCCCACCCTTTTGTTGTAATGCTTTTCTTATAGATTTCCTATTTTCAAATGGTATCCCTAACCTGACAACTCTGCTTTCATGCTTAAAGTATTTATTGGTCACAATACCAATATTTCTCCCAAAGCACATGGACATGAAAAACATGCATACGATTTGTGAGGTCATACTACAGACTCAAATGTAAACACTTTGTTTATACACAATAGAATTTGTTCATTGCGGTTAAAGATGGTATGTATCTTTTGAAGATTCTGTGCTTCTCTGAAGTTCATTTCAGAGTTGTCAGCCTGGACACCAGCTTCAGACCTGCCAACCAACTGGTAAGGATTTAAAAACTTGACCCCTGTATTTGTATGACCTCTCAATTAGATTTCCTAATCTCTAGCCTAGCATGTCTGATACGTGATCAATATCAATCAGAGGACCCTGTAAGGACTATTGTCAATAGTCCACACCTAATTGGATTGGCAATACTACTTTTGAGTCTTTTATCTAATGCATACACCATATTGTCCCTGGCAAAAAAGTTTGTCCATACTGTTTACACTGGTGATGGCACCACTGCCTGCAGTGTCCCACATGCAGCCATGTAGATGTGGCCTCCCTCCATGGCATGACACAAACAATAGAGAGTTTAAGCTCTTAGTGTGACCCTCAGGGCTAGAGTACAGTGGATCTGCTCTATGGAAACCTGTGTGGGGCTGATGTTGTGAAGAAGCATCATGGACTCTAAGGAGTTTATCGCTCTGTTCTTGACCATATGACCAGGTCACATCACCCCCTAGATAACCTCCTGAGCTCTTGTCATGTTCAGTGGAAATTTAAAAAATGAGTGCAGGGCAGTCATAGAAATAGCTGAGTAGTCAACAGTTAAATATATGAAAATGTGTCCTTTTTGATTCTATGGTGATTAAAAAAAACATGTTGTTTGTGTTTGTCTTTCACAGTATGACATTGTAGAGCTGCAGGTAAGACCATCATCTGTTGTTCAATCGATATTTTCTTGCATTATAAATATTTTCCATGTATATTATCCATATATTAAATAAACAGAAGAAATGTGGTGTCAGGTAATTGTTTGTTGTTGTAATTTAGAAAATTGTTTTAAACAAAGTTTTTTTAAAATGTTTTATCATGTTTAGTAAGCATGTATTCACTCATCAATAGTCATAATAAAGGGCACCCAACATCCATGTCCAAACAACATGTCATTACCGTTGTAAGAGCCGCATTTAAGTTCAAAAGGAAGAAGGTTGACATTGAGTCTGAGTCTGACTCAATGGTTGAAACAATAGTAAATAGGGGTTCAAGGATAAAAAAAATTGCCACTACAACCATTATATAGACATGGTTATACCATTTAACATATCATAACCTATTCACTTTTACTAACTGTTCCAACATTAACTGTTCAACACTCAAACAGGATGTGAATAGCAACAGGATTGGACAGTGGGTCAACACCACATCCAATGGCAAAATACTGCAGCTTTCTCACCCCTTGAGCTCTGAGGCGCCCAAAGGAAGTTACTCCATCGTTGTGTCTACTGGTGAAAATAAAGTCTATCATAGCTTCAAAGTAGAGCATTATGGTAAATAGCTTTTTTTCTACACTTGCGTCACTTTAATGCCGGTGCCTTCCTAAGCGGTTGTTGATTCGGTTCCAGTACTAAGGTTTCCATAAGTTCTTAAACCAAAATGATATGAGGGAAAGTGGCTGATGTGTGGGTTCAAATGTAGAAGACCCAGGTTTCCTCCCTTCCTGGTCATGTATTTATACCCACTTGTGTCTCTGTTCAGTTTTGCCAAAGTTCGACATTAAACTAACGATGGAAGAGGAGGTCAGCATTGTTCAAGAAGAATTCAAAGTTAAACTATGTGCCATGTAAGTCCTTCGACTTACCATTTATCAATTATTCCATCAGGGACTGCATAACACACATTTAATTTAACAGTACCAGTGAATAGAATAGTATTCTTCATGAACACAGTATTCTGATGTCCACCTTTTGGGCCTGGTTGACAAATGTTTTTAACCAGCTGTTAGAATGATTTCACCTCAGATGTGTGCAAGTTTCAGTGCAGTGTTTTCTCCTGTCAGGTACACCTATGGCCAGCCTGTTCCTGGCACAGCAGAGGTGGAGCTCTGTAGGCCACTGGAACGACACCACTATGTCCCCAAGCTCATTACTCCAGACAACCCTGAAGGGGTTCCAGAGTTCACAGCTCCCTGCCACAAAGAGACCCTACAGGTGTGTATACCTGTACCATGTCAGCTGTACAGGTGTGTGTACCTGTACCATGTCAGCTGTACAAGTGTGTATACCTGTACCATGTCAGCTGTACAGGTGTGTGTACCTGTACCATGTCAGCTGTACAGGTGTGTGTACCTGTACCATGTCAGCTGTACAGGTGTGTTTACCAGTACCATGTCAGCTGTAGAGGTGTGTGTACCTGTACCATGTCAGCTGTACAGGTGTGTGTACCTGTATCATGTCAGCTGTACAGGTGTGTATGCCTGTACCATGTCAGCTGTACAGGCGAATGTACCAGAGTAGCTCTGTCGCAACACAGCTCAAACATCTCAGACATGCTGCAGACACAAACTCTGTGTGTTGGGCTGTTTCCTCTAGTTTGACAAGACCGGCTGTGCCTCTTTGGTCTTCAATATGGCAATCTTTACCAAGGCAGGCGAGAAGCTAGTGGCTCAACACCTCCTGCTCAGCGTCAAGGCAGAGGAGGAGGGAACAGGTAAGAACTGACAACAGCACTGAATATGAAGGGAACATCCCCACCTTTTAAAATATGCAGAGAGCCAGTTGATTTGACTGTAAATGTTGTTTCTATTATTCTGCTACCTGACAGGTGTGTCACAATTCCAAAACAAACGCATAAACCTCTCCAATGTGATAGGAAGGTACTCGTTTATTGAAACACCAAAGATTTATGAGCATGGAACAATTGTGAAGGGGAAGGTAAATTCAAATATTATATTAATAGTGCACACATCCAAGTACATTTCTGGCCTCCCAACCTGAAGTAACATGGTACATTATGTTTCCCCTGCAGGTTAAAGTGGTCCACTTCAACAACACACCAATGGCTGACCAGGCCGTCTACCTTTATGAGGGCCAGGGTTGGTCACCAAGACTCCTACACAACTTGACTACTGACAGAGATGGCATCGCGTTGTTCACACTCAACACTACTAACAGTCCCAAAGAGGATATTAGACTGATTGTAAGTGCAAGTCTTCCTAATTTAAAATGCAGCCTTACCTGAAGAGCAAGTACTGTATCAATAATGTTGTTTCTGTTTGACAGGCAAATGCCAAACCACAGGGTGAGTTCAATACATACAGGAGTCCTTATTTTGAGAACGGAGAGCACACATTGTCTGTTATCCGACCCATCCCTGCGGAGAGTAAAACAATCAGCTTTCTGGACATCCAGAAGAAAGACGATCCTCTGCCTTGTGGGGAAGAAGAGCAGATCAAAGTGCAGTACACCGTGGTTGGTGAGACGGTCGCAGGGGGCTCTTTGGATCTCATGTACCTCGTGAGTTTGAGCAGGAAACACATGGGGACCCTGTTAAAATGTCCCTGCCCTGACGTCCCCAACGAGAACTCTCCCTCCCCTTCACTTGAGTCTTCTTCGGGGTGTGTTTTCACAGCGTTTATTTCTCCCTGCTACAGGTTTTAGCAAGGGGGGCTATCATCCAGCAGGGAGTCATGAAGGCAAAAGTGCAGAACGGTCCTGGTGAGTGAGTGGGAGGTGCAGAACAGTCCTGGTGAGGAGGAGGAATATCTAGTGTTGTGATTGTGAGCTACTCTGATGCCGCAGTGTCTGATGGAGAGGTGACCTTCAAGATGGCCGTCTCTCCAGACATGGCTCCCTTGGTCCAGGTGCTAGTCTACGCTGTGCTGCCCAGCGAGTCCGTCATTGCTAACAGCATTGACTTTCCCACCCAGAAGTGCTTCAATAACAAGGTGAAGTAGTAAACATACTGTATATGTGCATGTATATATGCATACACACATACACATAAAGAGGATATATTGACAAATGTATAGAAGTTGACATAAAGACAAGGTGACAAGTTGTAAGGCAGAGTTTCTGGATACATGTACAGCTTGTGTCTCTGTAAGGTCAAGAGGTCATACAGCAAGGCTCCCTCTGAGCAGAATATAGCATGCAGTCCAGACAGTGGGGAGACAGTGAGGAAAATCATGTACAAATAAGGCTTATGTGATTAACGACCACTTCACCTGCTGAACGTTCTAGTGTATCAGTGTACTGACCACTGAAGACCCGTTAAGGAAGCGATTCTGTGCATTCTATGTTTGAACATGTCCAGATACTGTATTTAAGCACTCTTGTAAGAGAGAGTCTTCACTCATGCTAGCCACTCTGTTGTGGATTGGTGGCATGATCCGACGTCGAGCTAATAAAACCGAGTCAACCCTCTTTATAATTGTCGTGACTCCTTCCGGCCTGCCTTCTCCAGAATTTACATCTTATCACAAGTGTATGTGTATGTGTCAGGTGTCGCTCCAGTTCTCTCCGTCCAGAGCAGTCCCAGGAGAGGAGAGCAGCCTTCAGCTGTCAGCCCAGCCAGGCTCCCTGTGTGGCCTCAGTGCTGTGGACCAGAGTGTCCTCATCATGGAGCCTGAAGGGAGGCTGAACGTTGACAAGGTAGAGCAGTAACACTGACAGCAATGAACACATAGGATACATCAACAGATAATATGGCAATTGCTGATCGACGGATTTTGATGAACATAAGCACAGAAATCCCTGATAACCATACAATCAACAACTGTCCAGGTGATGAGTTCCTGGTTGCTTGAGAGTACTTTCTCCTCTGTGCTCCTCACCAGATATTCCAGATGCTGCCTTTCACCAAGGCAGAGGCCGTTTCTTATGAGCTGGAGGACCAGACTGGCTGTCTGCATGTGCGACCCAAGAGATATGTTTACCCCGGCTATAGAGAACGGGAGGAGGACGCTTATTCTGTGTTTCAGGTACTATGTTCCTTTGAGGTTGCTTCTTTTCAACTTGAAATCCTGCTTCTTTGAGCAACAATGCTGGGCACAAGCTTCACTGACAACAAGAATAACAATATTTTCACTTCTAGAAATTGGGGTTGAAGATGGCAACTAATTTGATCATGAGATTACCGCTCTGCCTTAAATTCAAAGGAAGGGATTATCATCGCGGTTATGGTGAGATTTATCTGTAGTCATTCTGGATTTATTTACGTGGAAGTGGGAAATGTGACCGACAGGAATTCCTTGCATGTTTTTCTATGGACATGACAACGACAGTTGTGTTTTTGTTCCAGTGGTGTCCTACAGACAAAACACTCATCTTCAGCGTGGCATGCCTATGGCAAGTCCAGGAAGAAGTGTAGTTGTTCCAATGGGTGCTGCTGCTACACCTCCTCCCATTCAGACTGTACGCACCTTCTTCCCTGAGACGTGGATCTGGGACCTGGTGGAGGTGGGGTAAGTATCTCCAGGCCTCAACACTGCCCCCATCGCACACTGCAGAACCATGACCACTGGTGTTGTCACATGACAATGACACGGTCTGTCTGTGTTTGTCCAGGGCGTCTGGCTCAGAAGACGTAGCCCTCACTGTCCCAGACACCATTACTACATGGGAGACAGAGGTGTTCTGCCTGTCCTCGGAGGGTTTAGGACTGGCTCCCCCGCTGGAGCTCAATGTCTTCCAGCCCTTCTTCCTGGAGCTCAGCCTGCCCTACTCTATCATCCGGGGAGAGCTGTTAGAGCTGACGGCCACTGTCTTCAACTACCTGCCCAGCTGCATCATGGTACTGTGCTGTGCCTTACTGTTCCAGGATGTGTTGTGATGCGATGTTCTACGCTGATGTCAAGCGGTTTAGCTGTTTCTCCAAATGCCCAGATTATTAGAGTCTCTCAGTAGCGTAGATCTGGATCACACAGTCACTGCTGTTTGAGAAGTTTCTTTCTCCACAGTTGAGCCAGTATCAGCTTCCTGTATCTTCCACGTATTGTAACCAGTGCTGTTCTCTGACAGGTCTCTGTGAACCCAGCTCCCTCCCTAGACTACACTCTGACCCCCATCACTGGTGTCGAGTACTCCTCCTGTTTGTGTGCAAACGGACGCAATACCTTCAGATGGACTATGACCCCCTTAGTCCTGGGTGAGACATGAAGCTCCATCCAACTTCCAAATAGCTTATAAAATACACAACATACTTCTACACAACCTGCATGAAGATATGCTAACATTTGTGCATGCGTATGAGCAGGGGCTTTGAACGTGTCTGTGAGTGCGGAGGCTGTAGCGTCTCACGCTAGCTGCGACAATGAGATTGTGAGTGTACCGGAGAGAGGTCGCATCGATGTGGTGACTCGCAGCCTCCTGGTGAAGGTAGGTCAGAGGACTGTCGTCATTAGACCTCACGCAACGAATCACTGTTTTAACCGGGAAAGGATTAACGCACACTACTGCTCCCTCTGTCTCTTTCTCTCTGACCCCCCCCCCCCCCATCTGTCTCTCCTAGGCTGAAGGAACTGAGCAGACAAACACCTACAACTGGTTGCTGTGTCCAGCAGGTCAGTGTTGACTGTTGATCTCCATGTCCCTCAGCCCCCAGGTCAGATGTCTCCCACACTGATTCCTGCTGTCTCTTCCCTTCCAGGAGAATCTTTGAAAGAGGAGGTGGACATCAAGCTCCCCGAGGAGGTCATTGATGGATCTGCCAGAGCTTCCCTCTCAGTCTTGGGTAAGACCATCAGTTGTCTGGAAGCCTCTTTATATTGCTGCCTGGTGGGAGGACCAGTTTACCAGTGACCTGGGCTTTTCCGTGCAGGAGACATTCTGGGCCGTGCCATGCAGAACCTGGATGGACTGCTGAGAATGCCCTATGGCTGTGGGGAGCAGAACATGGCTCTTCTGGCTCCCAACATCTACATCTTGGAGTACCTGAGGAACACCGAGCAGCTCACGACAGCCATCCTGGACAAGGCCAAGGGCTTCCTTACCAGCGGTCAGGACATAACCACTCTCTACCACCATCCCCCTGTCTGTCTACTGACCCTGTCTACTGTCTGCTGGCGTGCATTTTCTGTTGGAAGTGTTTGATAGTGACCTGTTTAGACTCTCCTTCACCTTTAACAGTAGGTCCAATACATCCCTGCATCCTTTTAAACGTCAATGTCTACGAGGCCACTCTGCATTTGTCCTGTACCATATTTTCCTGTACAGAACAGAAATCATCTCACTCTACTAAAGGTTGTGGATCCCCATGATAACTGTTAAGGTTTTTATCCCCACTGTCAGGTTACCAACGACAGCTGAACTACAAGCATTATGACGGAGCGTACAGCACATTTGGGCAAGGTGCTGGGAACACATGGTGAGTACTGCGTGATGCCAGGCCACGTTGAGGACAGTCTCAGTATTTCATCATGACAGAGCAGGTAGAGTGAAGACTGACTCAGTGTCCCTCTGTCTACAGGCTGACAGCTTTTGTCTTGAGAGCCTTTGGCAGGGCCAAGTCTTTCATCTATATTGATCCCCAAGTTATTGAGATATCGAAACTGTGGTTGGAAAATCGTCAAGAACCCGACGGCAGTTTCATGCGGATGGGAAAACTTTTTAACAACAGAATGAAGGTATTCAGGCTATCCCATCATATGTGAAATCGAATTATATTAAATGTATGTACTGCCAATTATAAAAGTAGGACTTTGTACCAACTAATGAATCCATTGAAGTCAGTTATAATTACTATGTTTGACAGTTTACAAAATTAGAATATTTTTTCCCATAGACTGATAATATAGTGGACCATCTTAGGCAGCTAAATAATCTTTGAGTCTATGCTAGGCCACTGCACATGTCGTAACCATCCTGCTGTATCTACAGGGAGGAGTAAGTGATGAGGTCACTTTCACTGCCTACGTCACTGCTTCATTGCTGGAGCTCAACAACTCAGTGTCGGTGAGTGGGTATTCTAAAGAGCATCCTAAGCCTCCTGTGAATGCAGTGTGCAGTGTGTATTGTACTTGTGTCAGCAGCATCTCCTGATATCACGGCATTGCGATAAGTTCTCAAATGTTTCTGTGCCATGTGGTCCGGTAGGATCCTTTTGTGGCCAAGAGTCTGTCCTACCTGAGGAAGAGAAGCACGGATGTGAGCAACACCTACACTACTGCTCTGCTGGCCTACACCTTCAGTCTGGCTGGAGACATGGAGACAAGGAGTCGGCTTTTGCAGCACCTGGACAAGGTGGCTTCCCACCAAGGTAAGCCCTGCTCTGATGGCTAGCGCCTCGCCAAGCTGCTGCTTCACACTAACAACACTGTGTGTGTTCTTGGTTTCTTTAGGGGGCTTTCTCTACTGGTCCCAGTCCTCCTCCACCACCTCTGCCTCTCTGTCGGTGGAGATCAGCTCCTATGTACTGCTGGCCTCCCTCAGCTCCCCCTCTGTATCTACAGCAGACCTGGGCTATGCCTCACGCATTGTCAGGTGGTTGGTACGCCAGCAGAACCCCTATGGAGGCTTCGCTTCCACACAGGTACACTACATCCCTTTCCTCCACACAGGTACACTACATCCCTTTCCTCCACACAGGTACACTACATCCCTTTCCTCCACACAGGTACACTACATCCCTTTCCTCCACACAGGTACACTACATCCCTTTCCTCCACACAGGTACACTACATCCCTTTCCTCCACACAGGTACACTACATCCCTTTCCTCCACACAGGTACACCACCTTGCTGGGCTGGTGCCATGATATGATTGACATGTCAGCATATGTGTGTGTGTGTGTGTGTGTGTGTGTGTGTGTGTGTGTGTGTGTGTGTGTGTGTGTGTGTGTGGGTAGGACACAGTGGTGGCACTGCAGGCCCTGGCTCTCTACTCTACCAAGGTGTTCAGTCCAGAGGGCTCCAGCTCAGTGTCAGTGCAGTCTCCTGGAGGAGAGGTGCAGGTCTTTGACATCAACCAGAACAACAAGCTGCTCTACCAGGAGAAGGCGCTGCCGGCCCTGGCAGGACAGTACAGCATTGAGGTGAAGGGCACTGCTTGTGCTACGGTGCAGGTGAGCAAAGAAGAGCTTTTGGAGCCTTTCCTGGAACATCTCCAGCCTGTTTTCAAGAAGTTACTTGTTGATTCAATGTTTTCCTTCTCTTGCCTGTGACTGAGTACTTGATTGATGGACGGACTTCCGGTTTCCTTTTTCCCAGGTGGCTGTGCACTACAATGTCCCCACCCCCACTGACAACTCGACACTCAAAATCCAGGTGATCCCTGAAATAGACTGCAGCAGCAACGCTCTGAGGCCCCGACTCTCCCTGAAGCTCCAGTCCCTGTAAGCATCAACAGTAGTCTTGCTAGAGAACAGCAGCTTGGCTGTGCAGTATCCATTACTGTCTCTATGCAGTACCATTTATTCAGTACTGAGTGTATGCAGTCAAGTGTGTGCGTGTACTTATATTATAAAACTTCTGGTCTTTGCTTTCTCAGATATAGTGGCAAGGAGCAAACAACAAATATGGTCATAGTGGATCTCAAAATGCTCTCTGGTTTTGTCCCGGATCCACAGTCTTTGACCGAGGTGAATTCTTGTCCGAATGTTTCTTAGATTCCAAAGAAGGTTGTACGTTCATCAAATCTTTTCGGAAACCGCTCCTGTCGTTCTAACCTGAATAACCAGCTGTCTGCTTGTGTTCACAGCTGAAGACGGCTCTTCTGGTGGATCGTGTTGAGACCAAAGATGACCATGTCCTCATGTATCTCAGAGAGGTTCGAATATGTCCCTTTAGAACAGTGTTTAGGTTGCTGTCAATGGAATTAATACACCCAGCACAAATACTCATTCCTTCTTGTCTTGTCTCTCCACCAGTTGATTTCAGGAGCTCCCATTAACCACTCACTGGACATCATCCAGGAACTTCCAGTACAGAAGCTGAAACCAGCTGTGGTCCAGATCTACGATTATTATCAGCCAAGTAACTCTACCGCAACAACTCTCAGATATTACATGATTACTCTGAACTGGTCATCCTTCACTAACCCTAAGTAGTCTATCTACCCTGAACTAGTCTGATCATTTTTCACTAGTCTACTAACTCTCAACTAGCTTAGTAATCTCTGTCTGGTCTAATTCCATCCTCTAACTAACTGGTGTGTTTCTCCTAGGTGACCAGGCTGAGACAGAGTACATCTACCCCTGTGCAGCAGGTTAGTCTTTACATCTGCAACAGCTTCAAGTTGCAACTATAATTTGTCTCATAGAAAACACAGCTATGCTCTTCCTAGATGTAGGTGCTGTTGGTTAAATATGACTGTGTCTGCCTCTACAGATGTGTGAAGAGGAGATTTAGTAAGGACAGTGATCCTTCAGACATGTCTCAATCCCAGTTGGGCTCCAACTGGTACACGGAAGAATGTATTATACAAAAGATAATACTATTATTATATAAAAATATAATAATGTAATAATACCATGCAGTACAATAAATGTGTTATTCCACAGTTTCCAGTGTCTGCTTGCTTAATAGATTAGTAGCTGACACAGAGTTAATGTTATTCAGACAAATATTTTAGATATGGAGGAAGTGAACGGGTAAGTCGTACAATCAATAGTTTTGTGTGCTGCAGAGAGATGTATTTTTTATATATATTATTATTTAGAATTCAATTTACAAATATTCACTCATCACATTTCGTAAACATGAAAATGTAAACAAATAAAATAAAGATAAGTAACAAGTTGACCGGCTTACAAAATTCCTTAAAGATATTGACAGCAGGAGTTCTTAATCAAATCATTTTGAGTAGATATCAGTTATTAAAATACCTTTCTTATTTGTTACCAATTTAAGGGACTCAAAGTACATGTCAGTTTCAATTCGGAATTCAATGGGGTCGATTTGGAAAATGTTTCTTTGTGAATATGGAACTTACCTAATAAGATAAAGAGGTTTACAATATTACACAAATTGCTATCTGTACATTCCAAATAAGTAATAATATTTTTCCCTTCAAGTGAGATTGTATGCGTCGTTTTAGATACCCTATAATTTTAAAAACTTTTCCAGAATGTAATCCAAAATGAACAACCATAAAAAAGATGGGTTTACGATTATTGTTCTGTTTTACAAAAGCTTCAAAAATCATCAACAGGCATGAATATTGAATATATTATGCAATATTTTCAAATGTAATTTTCTAAATTTGTTCGTGATACAATATCTAAAAGGAATAAGAGATGTTTTATTTTTATTTTTTTATTATATTGCAAATATATTAGCAAGAGATGTCTTTAACATTTCCGTGTTTTGATTCGTGGCGTCACTTCCGGAATGCGAGGCCGCGATTTGACACTGACAGCTGGAGCAACAATAACAAGAAACACCAGTAAGCAAGTGAATGTTACTATAAATATATACCAGATTATTAAATTATACCAGAAAAATAGCTCAGTTTTTGTATTCTCGAATGGCAATACAACGGGCTGTGGCTCAGGTTGCCAGGTTTATAGTAAACCCCTAGTTTGCGTTTTTTTGTATTCTGAGGAAACAGTCCTGTACAGTCTGAGTGAATGCACACAACTTGATGTAAGGGTTTACTCAAGGAACTTGGCAACCCTGCCTAAGATTCAGGTTTATGCCAAGGCAAATGCACTGAACTGGCAGACCTGTGTCTCAAGCTGTGTCCCAACACCCATTTACCTTCTTTTGTTTTTAGAAAAAAAGCTTTCCTCAGAACAGCTACACTGAACTTTTGCCCTGAGGGTCACACTGGGGACACTGTGTTGTCTGATCAAACAGAGCAGACAGGCTAACGTGCAGGCTAACGTGCAGTCCTAAAGATTTTACCTATTGACTACTTGAGTAACAGTATGGTGAAACTGGTGATACATACAAACACATACACACTGATAGTAAAAACTAAAACCTCTGCCGGAAGGTCTTCCTCTGGGAGTGCTTACATACCAGGTTCCTACATCAATGCACTGCGGAGAGACAGAGAAAGAAACTTAAAGATGGCACTGAAACTGTACTGAGCTTGTGTTTCCAACGGTGGATTTAAACCCTAGGATGACACTGATTGGTCATGATGTCAGTTCTAATCATATTCTAGTTCACTTCTGTAGGCTGTGAAGGAAGGAGATCGTCAAAAAGACTACTAAGAACCAATACATTTGACCAGAAGTGGTGGCAAATCCCCCTCTTCAGACCGTGACACTGATACAGCCCTAAAGATGGTCCTGAGGTGGAGCTGTGGAGAGGCAGAATGATCCAGTGAGCCTGAACTCCAGGAAGAAAAGCAGGGCTGCTGCTGACTCATGAATCACTTACAAATATATGTGAACATTGACTCACATTGACAACATTGAAATATAAAAAGTAAAAGAAAAAAACGAATGTATGTCAATATTGATTCTTTTACCCGCAGTATCAGAAACAAACATGCAGCCTTGGAATCTCTCTGTCCCCACTCTGCCGGAGCCAATCAGATGCAGCCCAGGAACCTAACGTATTGTATGCATGACACACAAAATCAAACACACACCCACACACCTACCAACACCCACACAGTAACATTACTGTCATTCAGTCACTCCAGTAGCAGGGGGTGAGGTTAGGGAGATGGGTGAGGGGGTTAGGCAGGTGAGTGCGTGAGAGGAGATGGGTGAGGGTAGGGAGATGAGAGAGTAATTTGAGGTTGAGGTGAGAGTGTGTGTGGTTCTCATTACTGACATTTTAGGTTATCAAGAAATTAAGATTATCGCCACGGTTTTGAAAAGCACTTCAAAGTAGTTTAGAAAATGCCACTTTACACTTGAGCTCTCTATTCACAGAACAAGCTCCTAATCCTACACATGACAGCAGCCTGTGAGCAGCAGTGGGATGTTGTTCTCCTAACATCAAAATGCACATTAAAGAGCTTTGATGCTCTGCATTGCAACTGTACAGGTTTATGGAGTGTGTTTACTAGGGCATCTATTGTGGTCTGTAGGCGTTGGGGACTGTGTTTGAATAAGTTGCCCTGTGCTCACGCTAAACATATTGTATTGTCATTGGTTGTCACAGCATCAACTGTGAGCGAGGTGTGAGAGCTGTAACATTTAGTGGGCTATTGTGTCTTTTCGAAGAGGACAAATCCGAAAAGTAAAACTCCAGTTTTGTCAGTGTCCCCATTATACACAACGCAGTACGAACCACGCTATCTGCACTGATCTCAGAGTTCATGATAGTGGTCGATATGACAGTTCAGTTTGCTGCATGTTCCAGGTATTGACGCCAGGCTGTGAATGATTAATTAACAGCTCACATAAATATATGTGCTGGTTCCTTCAAGCTGAGTAGCAGTTGTGGCGTCTCACATGGCTGGTTCAGTTATGGATCTCATCAAGGTTGAAGTGTGGAGGTGGATGCTGCTAGCCTCTCTCCTCAGCATGTGTGTCAGCCAGGAAGCTCCAACGCCGTGAGTATCCCTTCTCTGTAATGCTCAGCATAACATAACCATTTGTCCTACATCTCCATATAGTATTCAACAAACAGTCTACAGTGTGTGTATGTATGTGTGTGTCCTTGTAGGGCTTACATGGTGGCCATCCCTGCCATCCTCCCAGCAGGCTCTGAGGCTAAGCTGTGCACCAGTCTCCTGCAGCCCAATGAGACTCTGGTCATGACCATCTCCCTGCAGTCTCAGGGAGAGAACCTCAAGCTCTTCCAGGAGACTTCGGACAAGGAGTTCCACCGCTGCTTTCAGTTCCAGGTCAGTCCAGCGTGGGAGCATCAGCCCTGCTGCCCTCCCTGGAGCTCAGCCTCTCTGGATCATTCTGCTTCTACAGCTCCACCTCAGGGCCATGTTTAGTATCAGAATCACGGTCTGAAGAAGGCTGTTCCACAGCTCCTGGTGAAATGGAATGGTTCTGAGCAGTTCTCTGTCTTTCTTCTTCCTTCATAGGTTCCTCAAGTGCAGAAAGACATGGTTCAGAATATCAAAGTGGAGGTTCGAGGTGACACCTTTTCCTCAACAGAGCTACGCAAAGTCATGATTAGACCTTCCAGTTCCATGACATTTGTCCAGACGGATAAACCGATTTACAAGCCAGGACAGAAAGGTGATAAGCTCTTATTGTGACTCTTACATCCATGTATAAACAAAACCAGAAAATCTAACCTGATCTCACAAATAACATAGTAAAACATTGTTGTGTGGTTTCATTAATAAAGTGTGATAGGCAGTTCATAGATTCAGTTCATGTAAAATGATTATGTAAAATGTACAAACATGTAATTTTTGAGTGCTTTGGAATTGAGCAATAGTGGTAGACTGGGGATATTCCACAGAAATGGCCCAGGAGCCAGTGACCCCTGTCCCACCCTTTTGTTGTAATGCTTTTCTTATAGATTTCCTATTTTCAAATGGTATCCCTAACCTGACAACTCTGCTTTCATGCTTAAAGTATTTATTGGTCACAATACCAATATTTCTCCCAAAGCACATGGACATGAAAAACATGCATACGATTTGTGAGGTCATACTACAGACTCAAATGTAAACACTTTGTTTATACACAATAGAATTTGTTCATTGCGGTTAAAGATGGTATGTATCTTTTGAAGATTCTGTGCTTCTCTGAAGTTCATTTCAGAGTTGTCAGCCTGGACACCAGCTTCAGACCTGCCAACCAACTGGTAAGGATTTAAAAACTTGACCCCTGTATTTGTATGACCTCTCAATTAGATTTCCTAATCTCTAGCCTAGCATGTCTGATACGTGATCAATATCAATCAGAGGACCCTGTAAGGACTATTGTCAATAGTCCACACCTAATTGGATTGGCAATACTACTTTTGAGTCTTTTATCTAATGCATACACCATATTGTCCCTGGCAAAAAAGTTTGTCCATACTGTTTACACTGGTGATGGCACCACTGCCTGCAGTGTCCCACATGCAGCCATGTAGATGTGGCCTCCCTCCATGGCATGACACAAACAATAGAGAGTTTAAGCTCTTAGTGTGACCCTCAGGGCTAGAGTACAGTGGATCTGCTCTATGGAAACCTGTGTGGGGCTGATGTTGTGAAGAAGCATCATGGACTCTAAGGAGTTTATCGCTCTGTTCTTGACCATATGACCAGGTCACATCACCCCCTAGATAACCTCCTGAGCTCTTGTCATGTTCAGTGGAAATTTAAAAAATGAGTGCAGGGCAGTCATAGAAATAGCTGAGTAGTCAACAGTTAAATATATGAAAATGTGTCCTTTTTGATTCTATGGTGATTAAAAAAAACATGTTGTTTGTGTTTGTCTTTCACAGTATGACATTGTAGAGCTGCAGGTAAGACCATCATCTGTTGTTCAATCGATATTTTCTTGCATTATAAATATTTTCCATGTATATTATCCATATATTAAATAAACAGAAGAAATGTGGTGTCAGGTAATTGTTTGTTGTTGTAATTTAGAAAATTGTTTTAAACAAAGTTTTTTTTAAATGTTTTATCATGTTTAGTAAGCATGTATTCACTCATCAATAGTCATAATAAAGGGCACCCAACATCCATGTCCAAACAACATGTCATTACCGTTGTAAGAGCCGCATTTAAGTTCAAAAGGAAGAAGGTTGACATTGAGTCTGAGTCTGACTCAATGGTTGAAACAATAGTAAATAGGGGTTCAAGGATAAAAAAAATTGCCACTACAACCATTATATAGACATGGTTATACCATTTAACATATCATAACCTATTCACTTTTACTAACTGTTCCAACATTAACTGTTCAACACTCAAACAGGATGTGAATAGCAACAGGATTGGACAGTGGGTCAACACCACATCCAATGGCAAAATACTGCAGCTTTCTCACCCCTTGAGCTCTGAGGCGCCCAAAGGAAGTTACTCCATCGTTGTGTCTACTGGTGAAAATAAAGTCTATCATAGCTTCAAAGTAGAGCATTATGGTAAATAGCTTTTTTTCTACACTTGCGTCACTTTAATGCCGGTGCCTTCCTAAGCGGTTGTTGATTCGGTTCCAGTACTAAGGTTTCCATAAGTTCTTAAACCAAAATGATATGAGGGAAAGTGGCTGATGTGTGGGTTCAAATGTAGAAGACCCAGGTTTCCTCCCTTCCTGGTCATGTATTTATACCCACTTGTGTCTCTGTTCAGTTTTGCCAAAGTTCGACATTAAACTAACGATGGAAGAGGAGGTCAGCATTGTTCAAGAAGAATTCAAAGTTAAACTATGTGCCATGTAAGTCCTTCGACTTACCATTTATCAATTATTCCATCAGGGACTGCATAACACACATTTAATTTAACAGTACCAGTGAATAGAATAGTATTCTTCATGAACACAGTATTCTGATGTCCACCTTTTGGGCCTGGTTGACAAATGTTTTTAACCAGCTGTTAGAATGATTTCACCTCAGATGTGTGCAAGTTTCAGTGCAGTGTTTTCTCCTGTCAGGTACACCTATGGCCAGCCTGTTCCTGGCACAGCAGAGGTGGAGCTCTGTAGGCCACTGGAACGACACCACTATGTCCCCAAGCTCATTACTCCAGACAACCCTGAAGGGGTTCCAGAGTTCACAGCTCCCTGCCACAAAGAGACCCTACAGGTGTGTATACCTGTACCATGTCAGCTGTACAGGTGTGTGTACCTGTACCATGTCAGCTGTACAAGTGTGTATACCTGTACCATGTCAGCTGTACAGGTGTGTGTACCTGTACCATGTCAGCTGTACAGGTGTGTGTACCTGTACCATGTCAGCTGTACAGGTGTGTTTACCAGTACCATGTCAGCTGTAGAGGTGTGTGTACCTGTACCATGTCAGCTGTACAGGTGTGTGTACCTGTATCATGTCAGCTGTACAGGTGTGTATGCCTGTACCATGTCAGCTGTACAGGCGAATGTACCAGAGTAGCTCTGTCGCAACACAGCTCAAACATCTCAGACATGCTGCAGACACAAACTCTGTGTGTTGGGCTGTTTCCTCTAGTTTGACAAGACCGGCTGTGCCTCTTTGGTCTTCAATATGGCAATCTTTACCAAGGCAGGCGAGAAGCTAGTGGCTCAACACCTCCTGCTCAGCGTCAAGGCAGAGGAGGAGGGAACAGGTAAGAACTGACAACAGCACTGAATATGAAGGGAACATCCCCACCTTTTAAAATATGCAGAGAGCCAGTTGATTTGACTGTAAATGTTGTTTCTATTATTCTGCTACCTGACAGGTGTGTCACAATTCCAAAACAAACGCATAAACCTCTCCAATGTGATAGGAAGGTACTCGTTTATTGAAACACCAAAGATTTATGAGCATGGAACAATTGTGAAGGGGAAGGTAAATTCAAATATTATATTAATAGTGCACACATCCAAGTACATTTCTGGCCTCCCAACCTGAAGTAACATGGTACATTATGTTTCCCCTGCAGGTTAAAGTGGTCCACTTCAACAACACACCAATGGCTGACCAGGCCGTCTACCTTTATGAGGGCCAGGGTTGGTCACCAAGACTCCTACACAACTTGACTACTGACAGAGATGGCATCGCGTTGTTCACACTCAACACTACTAACAGTCCCAAAGAGGATATTAGACTGATTGTAAGTGCAAGTCTTCCTAATTTAAAATGCAGCCTTACCTGAAGAGCAAGTACTGTATCAATAATGTTGTTTCTGTTTGACAGGCAAATGCCAAACCACAGGGTGAGTTCAATACATACAGGAGTCCTTATTTTGAGAACGGAGAGCACACATTGTCTGTTATCCGACCCATCCCTGCGGAGAGTAAAACAATCAGCTTTCTGGACATCCAGAAGAAAGACGATCCTCTGCCTTGTGGGGAAGAAGAGCAGATCAAAGTGCAGTACACCGTGGTTGGTGAGACGGTCGCAGGGGGCTCTTTGGATCTCATGTACCTCGTGAGTTTGAGCAGGAAACACATGGGGACCCTGTTAAAATGTCCCTGCCCTGACGTCCCCAACGAGAACTCTCCCTCCCCTTCACTTGAGTCTTCTTCGGGGTGTGTTTTCACAGCGTTTATTTCTCCCTGCTACAGGTTTTAGCAAGGGGGGCTATCATCCAGCAGGGAGTCATGAAGGCAAAAGTGCAGAACGGTCCTGGTGAGTGAGTGGGAGGTGCAGAACAGTCCTGGTGAGGAGGAGGAATATCTAGTGTTGTGATTGTGAGCTACTCTGATGCCGCAGTGTCTGATGGAGAGGTGACCTTCAAGATGGCCGTCTCTCCAGACATGGCTCCCTTGGTCCAGGTGCTAGTCTACGCTGTGCTGCCCAGCGAGTCCGTCATTGCTAACAGCATTGACTTTCCCACCCAGAAGTGCTTCAATAACAAGGTGAAGTAGTAAACATACTGTATATGTGCATGTATATATGCATACACACATACACATAAAGAGGATATATTGACAAATGTATAGAAGTTGACATAAAGACAAGGTGACAAGTTGTAAGGCAGAGTTTCTGGATACATGTACAGCTTGTGTCTCTGTAAGGTCAAGAGGTCATACAGCAAGGCTCCCTCTGAGCAGAATATAGCATGCAGTCCAGACAGTGGGGAGACAGTGAGGAAAATCATGTACAAATAAGGCTTATGTGATTAACGACCACTTCACCTGCTGAACGTTCTAGTGTATCAGTGTACTGACCACTGAAGACCCGTTAAGGAAGCGATTCTGTGCATTCTATGTTTGAACATGTCCAGATACTGTATTTAAGCACTCTTGTAAGAGAGAGTCTTCACTCATGCTAGCCACTCTGTTGTGGATTGGTGGCATGATCCGACGTCGAGCTAATAAAACCGAGTCAACCCTCTTTATAATTGTCGTGACTCCTTCCGGCCTGCCTTCTCCAGAATTTACATCTTATCACAAGTGTATGTGTATGTGTCAGGTGTCGCTCCAGTTCTCTCCGTCCAGAGCAGTCCCAGGAGAGGAGAGCAGCCTTCAGCTGTCAGCCCAGCCAGGCTCCCTGTGTGGCCTCAGTGCTGTGGACCAGAGTGTCCTCATCATGGAGCCTGAAGGGAGGCTGAACGTTGACAAGGTAGAGCAGTAACACTGACAGCAATGAACACATAGGATACATCAACAGATAATATGGCAATTGCTGATCGACGGATTTTGATGAACATAAGCACAGAAATCCCTGATAACCATACAATCAACAACTGTCCAGGTGATGAGTTCCTGGTTGCTTGAGAGTACTTTCTCCTCTGTGCTCCTCACCAGATATTCCAGATGCTGCCTTTCACCAAGGCAGAGGCCGTTTCTTATGAGCTGGAGGACCAGACTGGCTGTCTGCATGTGCGACCCAAGAGATATGTTTACCCCGGCTATAGAGAACGGGAGGAGGACGCTTATTCTGTGTTTCAGGTACTATGTTCCTTTGAGGTTGCTTCTTTTCAACTTGAAATCCTGCTTCTTTGAGCAACAATGCTGGGCACAAGCTTCACTGACAACAAGAATAACAATATTTTCACTTCTAGAAATTGGGGTTGAAGATGGCAACTAATTTGATCATGAGATTACCGCTCTGCCTTAAATTCAAAGGAAGGGATTATCATCGCGGTTATGGTGAGATTTATCTGTAGTCATTCTGGATTTATTTACGTGGAAGTGGGAAATGTGACCGACAGGAATTCCTTGCATGTTTTTCTATGGACATGACAACGACAGTTGTGTTTTTGTTCCAGTGGTGTCCTACAGACAAAACACTCATCTTCAGCGTGGCATGCCTATGGCAAGTCCAGGAAGAAGTGTAGTTGTTCCAATGGGTGCTGCTGCTACACCTCCTCCCATTCAGACTGTACGCACCTTCTTCCCTGAGACGTGGATCTGGGACCTGGTGGAGGTGGGGTAAGTATCTCCAGGCCTCAACACTGCCCCCATCGCACACTGCAGAACCATGACCACTGGTGTTGTCACATGACAATGACACGGTCTGTCTGTGTTTGTCCAGGGCGTCTGGCTCAGAAGACATAGCCCTCACTGTCCCAGACACCATTACTACATGGGAGACAGAGGTGTTCTGCCTGTCCTCGGAGGGTTTGGGACTGGCTCCCCCGCTGGAGCTCAATGTCTTCCAGCCCTTCTTCCTGGAGCTCAGCCTGCCCTACTCTATCATCCGGGGAGAGCTGTTAGAGCTGACGGCCACTGTCTTCAACTACCTGCCCAGCTGCATCATGGTACTGTGCTGTGCCTTACTGTTCCAGGACGTGTTGTGATGCGATGTTCTACGCTGATGTCAAGCGGTTTAGCTGTTTCTCCAAATGCCCAGATTATTAGAGTCTCTCAGTAGTGTAGATCTGGATCATACAGTCACTGCTGTTTGAGAAGTTTCTTTCTCCACAGTTGAGCCAGTATCAGCTTCCTGTATCTTCCACGTATTGTAACCAGTGCTGTTCTCTGACAGGTCTCTGTGAACCCAGCTCCCTCCCTAGACTACACTCTGACCCCCATCCCTGGTGTCGAGTACTCCTCCTGTTTGTGTGCAAACGGACGCAATACCTTCAGATGGACTATGACCCCCTTAGTCCTGGGTGAGACATGAAGCTCCATCCAACTTCCAAACAGCTTATAAAATACACAACATACTTCTACACAACCTGTATGAATGTATGCTAACATTTGTGCATGCGTATGTGCAGGGGCTTTGAATGTGTCTGTGAGTGCGGAGGCTGTAGCGTCTCACGCTAGCTGCGACAATGAGATTGTGAGTGTACCGGAGAGAGGTCGCATCGATGTGGTGACTCGCAGCCTCCTGGTGAAGGTAGGTCAGAGGACTGTCGTCATTAGACCTCACGCAACGAATCACTGTTTTAACCGGGTAAGGATTAACGCACACTACTGCTCCCTCTGTCTCTTTCTCTCTGACCCCCCCCCCCCCCCCCCCCATCTGTCTCTCCTAGGCTGAAGGAACTGAGCAGACAAACACCTACAACTGGTTGCTGTGTCCAGCAGGTCAGTGTTGACTGTTGATCTCCATGTCCCTCAGCCCCCAGGTCAGATGTCTCCCACACTGATTCCTGCTGTCTCTTCCCTTCCAGGAGAATCTTTGAAAGAGGAGGTGGACATCAAGCTCCCCGAGGAGGTCATTGATGGATCTGCCAGAGCTTCCCTCTCAGTCTTGGGTAAGACCAGCAGTTGTCTGGAAGCCTCTTTATATTGCTGCCTGGTGGGAGGACCAGTTTACCAGTGACCTGGGCTTTTCCGTGCAGGAGACATTCTGGGCCGTGCCATGCAGAACCTGGATGGACTGCTGAGAATGCCCTATGGCTGTGGGGAGCAGAACATGGCTCTTCTGGCTCCCAACATCTACATCTTGGAGTACCTGAGGAACACCGAGCAGCTCACGACAGCCATCCTGGACAAGGCCAAGGGCTTCCTTACCAGCGGTCAGGACATAACCACTCTCTACCACCATCCCCCTGTCTGTCTACTGACCCTGTCTACTGTCTGCTGGCGTGCATTTTCTGTTGGAAGTGTTTGATAGTGACCTGTTTAGACTCTCCTTCACCTTTAACAGTAGGTCCAATACATCCCTGCATCCTTTTAAACGTCAATGTCTACGAGGCCACTCTGCATTTGTCCTGTACCATATTTTCCTGTACAGAACAGAAATCATCTCACTCTACTAAAGGTTGTGGATCCCCATGATAACTGTTAAGGTTTTTATCCCCACTGTCAGGTTACCAACGACAGCTGAACTACAAGCATTATGACGGAGCGTACAGCACATTTGGGCAAGGTGCTGGGAACACATGGTGAGTACTGCGTGATGCCAGGCCACGTTGAGGACAGTCTCAGTATTTCATCATGACAGAGCAGGTAGAGTGAAGACTGACTCAGTGTCCCTCTGTCTACAGGCTGACAGCTTTTGTCTTGAGAGCCTTTGGCAGGGCCAAGTCTTTCATCTATATTGATCCCCAAGTTATTGAGATATCGAAGCTGTGGTTGGAAAATCGTCAAGAACCCGACGGCAGTTTCATGCAGATGGGAAAACTTTTTAACAACAGAATGAAGGTATTCAGGCTATCCCATCATATGTGAAATCGAATTATATTAAATGTATGTACTGCCAATTATAAAAGTAGGACTGTGTACCAACTAATGAATCCATTGATGTCAGTTATAATTACTATGTTTGACAGTTTACAAAATTAGAATATTTTTTCCCATAGACTGATAATATAGTGGACCATCTTAGGCAGCTAAATAATCTTTGAGTCTATGCTAGGCCACTGCACATGTCGTAACCATCCTGCTGTATCTACAGGGAGGAGTAAGTGATGAGGTCACTTTCACTGCCTACGTCACTGCTTCATTGCTGGAGCTCAACAACTCAGTGTCGGTGAGTGGGTATTCTAAAGAGCATCCTAAGCCTCCTGTGAATGCAGTGTGCAGTGTGTATTGTACTTGTGTCAGCAGCATCTCCTGATATCTCGGCATAGCGATAAGTTCTCAAATGTTTCTGTGCCATGTGGTCCGGTAGGATCCTTTTGTGGCCAAGAGTCTGTCCTACCTGAGGAAGAGAAGCACGGATGTGAGCAACACCTACACTACTGCTCTGCTGGCCTACACCTTCAGTCTGGCTGGAGACATGGAGACAAGGAGTCGGCTTTTGCAGCACCTGGACAAGGTGGCTTCCCACCAAGGTAAGCCCTGCTCTGATGGCTAGCGCCTCGCCAAGCTGCTGCTTCACACTAACAACACTGTGTGTGTTCTTGGTTTCTTTAGGGGGCTTTCTCTACTGGTCCCAGTCCTCCTCCACCACCTCTGCCTCTCTGTCGGTGGAGATCAGCTCCTATGTACTGCTGGCCTCCCTCAGCTCCCCCTCTGTATCTACAGCAGACCTGGGCTATGCCTCACGCATTGTCAGGTGGTTGGTACGCCAGCAGAACCCCTATGGAGGCTTCGCTTCCACACAGGTACACTACATCCCTTTCCTCCACACAGGTACACTACATCCCTTTCCTCCACACAGGTACACTACATCCCTTTCCTCCACACAGGTACACTACATCCCTTTCCTCCACACAGGTACACTACATCCCTTTCCTCCACACAGGTACACTACATCCCTTTCCTCCACACAGGTACACCACCTTGCTGGGCTGGTGCCATGATATGATTGACATGTCAGCATATGTGTGTGTGTGTGTGTGGGTAGGACACAGTGGTGGCACTGCAGGCCCTGGCTCTCTACTCTACCAAGGTGTTCAGTCCAGAGGGCTCCAGCTCAGTGTCAGTGCAGTCTCCTGGAGGAGAGGTGCAGGTCTTTGACATCAACCAGAACAACAAGCTGCTCTACCAGGAGAAGGCGCTGCCGGCCCTGGCAGGACAGTACAGCATTGAGGTGAAGGGCACTGCTTGTGCTACGGTGCAGGTGAGCAAAGAAGAGCTTTTGGAGCCTTTCCTGGAACATCTCCAGCCTGTTTTCAAGAAGTTACTTGTTGATTCAATGTTTTCCTTCTCTTGCCTGTGACTGAGTACTTGATTGATGGACGGACTTCCGGTTTCCTTTTTCCCAGGTGGCTGTGCACTACAATGTCCCCACCCCCACTGACAACTCGACACTCAAAATCCAGGTGATCCCTGAAATAGACTGCAGCAGCAACGCTCTGAGGCCCCGACTCTCCCTGAAGCTCCAGTCCCTGTAAGCATTAACAGTAGTCTTGCTAGAGAACAGCAGGTTGTGTGTGTGTGTGTGTGTGTGGGGGGGGGGGGGGGGGGTAGTATCCATTACTGTTTCTATGCAGTACCATTTATTCAGTACTGAGTGTATGCAGTCAAGTGTGTGCGTGTACTTATATTATAAAACTTCTGGTCTTTGCTTTCTCAGATATAGTGGCAAGGAGCAAACAACAAATATGGTCATAGTGGATCTCAAAATGCTCTCTGGTTTTGTCCCGGATCCACAGTCTTTGACCGAGGTGAATTCTTGTCCGAATGTTTCTTAGATTCCAACGAAGGTTGTACGTTCATCAAATCTTTTCGGAAACCGCTCCTGTCATTCTAACCTGAATAACCAGCTGTCTGCTTGTGTTCACAGCTGAAGACGGCTCTTCTGGTGGATCGTGTTGAGACCAAAGATGACCATGTGCTCATGTATCTCAGAGAGGTTCGAAAATGTCCCTTTAGAACAGTGTTTAGGTTGCTGTCAATGGAATTAATACAGCCAGCACAAATACTCATTCCTTCTTGTCTCTCCACCAGTTGATTTCAGGAGCTCCCATTAACCACTCACTGGACATCATCCAGGAACTTCCAGTACAGAAGCTGAAACCAGCTGTGGTCCAGATCTATGATTATTATCAGCCAAGTAACTCTGCCACAACAACTCTCAGATATCACATGATTACTCTGAACTGGTCATCCTTCACTAACCCTAAGTAGTCTATCTACCCTGAACTAGTCTGATCATTTTTCACTAGTCTACTAACTCTCAACTAGCTTAGTAATCTCTGTCTGGTCTAATTCCATCCTCTAACTAACTGGTGTGTTTCTCCTAGGTGACCAGGCTGAGACAGAGTACATCTACCCCTGTGCAGCAGGTTAGTCTTTACATCTGCAACAGCTTCAAGTTGCAACTATAATTTGTCTCACAAAAATAGCTGTGTTTGAAAACACAGCTATGCTCTTCCTAGATGTAGGTGCTGTTGGTTAAATATGACCGTGTCTGCCTCTACAGATGTGTGAAGAGGAGATTTAGTAAGGACAGTGATCCTTCAGACATGTCTCAATCCCAGTTGGGCTCGAACTGGTACATGGAAGAATGTATTAAACAAAGGATACAATATTATATAACAAAATGATGTTGTAATAATACCATGCAGTACAATAAATGTGTTATTCTCCAGTTTCCAGTGTCTGCTTGCTTATTAGGTTAGTAGCTGACACATATTTAATTTAATTCAGACAAATATTTTAGATATGGAGGGAGTGAACGGGTAAGTCGTACAATCAATAGTTTTGTGTGCTGCAAAGAGATGACTTTAAAATTTCGGTGTTTTGATTCGTGGCGTCACTTCCTGAATGCGAGGCCGCGATTTGACACTGACAGCTGGAGCAACAATAACAAGGAACACCAGTAAGCAAGTGAATAAAGGTGAGAACATCCACAAATGCAGAACGTTTTTGGGAACCCCAATGTAGACGCATCGTCATTCATCAGATAATTTTCTTGACAGTGCTTTTTAGTGCATCCTTGTGCCATATAAATGAATGCTGGCTCCTGAACATTATCCGCTAAGGTTTGCGGTTCTGTCGTTGTGTCCTACTGTACCCAGCCTGTGTAGCTGTGTAACCATTTTATTAACGCAAATCATCCGCCGGAAGGGTGGTTGTTTTTTTTAATCAAATTCAATCAGGTTACTCGAATAAACGTTTCTCCGCATTCAGCGACCCAAGTAAACAATACATGTTGGAACGATGATCGAGTCCTAAAAATGATTTTATTTGCGCAAATTCTGCTAGCTGACTCACATCCCCAGATCACAGCATCATCAAACGAATTCAAGGCTTAAAATGGATGCACTATATTAGCAATACTGCCAATTTAGTAAATACACAAACAACTTGCAATAACACCAATAAACGCTTTTCCCAACTTCGGTGCGTGGAACAAGCGTGTGAAAACCACCCAATACACTAGTCTTACTGAGTTAAATACTAGTTTAAAAAAAATAGTTTTCTAGTAGGTCTCCCAGATCCATTGTGGCCTACAATTAAGAAACTTTTTCAATATGATTCTCCCATGCTCAATATGAATCTCAATGTAAGACTGAGTCTTAGAGTCTGGAACCAGCCTGAGCTGCAATATTTTCATCCTCATAAACTGCTTTTGCATCACTGGTTATCTAGGCAGTAATTTGTGCATTTGCTAGTGATTAGTGGTAGCAGTATTATTTCTTACAACTTGCTACTGCAACACGTTTTGAGTTACTTAAATTTAAGTTATGTTTTATTTTTTTGTGCATGTGTCCTGCAGTGACCTGCTGCCTTGGTCACTCTGAGAGACTACCCTTGCCTGCCCAGCCTCTGGCTCAGCCCCCTGCCCAAGTCTCTAACCCAGCATTATCACTTTCTGGCCCAGCCTCAAGCTCTCTGTCCCAGCTTTTGGCCCAGTCTCCTTGCCTAAGCCTCTATCCCATCTCCTAGCTCTCTAGCCCAGACCCCAGCTCTGACCCAGCCACCAGCCTAGCCTACAACTTTTTTCAAACTCAACCACATGCCCCCAACCTCTGTCCCACTCCTGATTCTTCTGGCCAAGCCCCCATCCAGTGGCTCAGCCCCTGGCCCACCCCCTAGCCTCAAGTCCTGTAGCCCAGCCCTCAGCCCTCTGATCTAGGCTTCCAGTCCCAGCCTACTTTGATCCGCCCCACCCCCTTTCTCCACCCAGCTCCAGAGGACAGCACACGGAGGAGGAGCCAGTTTCTCTGAAGGAGCTATCTGCTTACAGGGCAACTATGAAGTAAGAGACAACCTCTTATTTACAGTGTAACAAGTACCAGTACCAGTACAGGCGTGAAGTTGTAACCTGAGCTTTTGGATTCTGTGAGTGACAGGTCCTCCGTGCAGAAGCGGAAGCGTACAGTGAGCTGTGGAAGAGGCCTGCAGGTGGAGGAGGCCCCAGCTGCAGGTACGACCCAGCCTAGCCTAGAACTAAGAAACCTCTTTCATAGTAATCTCCATGTATATGTTTATAGTATGTGTGTAGCACGTCTCTCTAGGTTAATCTTTCCTAAATTAAAAAGTTAAAAGTTAATTTACAAGTTGGTACAAGTAGATTGGATATCTTGGTCCTGCTTGCCTCAAACATGTTGTACTGAAAATGTCCTATAAACAAATAAATCCCAATAGGAACTCAACTTTCTTATAAACTGTGAGGTTAGGGAGGCTGAGACCGAGGCACATGCAGGTCTGGCAGCATTTAACAGGCAACACAACAACCCAAAGGGTTGGGCAAAGATCAAAGTTGAGGGTTTAAACAGAATCACAACCTGGTAATCTACAACAGTAAACAGCTTGGTATTGACGGAGACAAAAGCAACTGAGCGTCAAAATACTACATGCAATATATACTAAGCCTACTATTGTTATTTAGGTATCATTTTAATGATAACAATGGCATTAATTGTACAGTGGATGTTCCTGTTCTCAACACTAGCTGTAGCCATGATGCCTGTTGTTTTAAAAACCCTGGGTAACATTGTTATTAGATGACTGTATTCTTTTGACAAACTCCCAGGGTTATTTACATGTAGATCTGTCTGTGTTAGAATGATAAGGTGTTCAAGACACCTCCCTCTGTCCCTCCCATGCCACTATCGCTGTCTGAGTCAGTGGCTCTGTCTATGGTACAACTGGAAGGCTAACTGGCTAAACAGTGGTAGGCTAAATTGCTAAGTGAAAAACTTCTGAGTCGTAGGCTGGCTACAGATTATATGTGGGTGTCGGTGGTACGCTAACTTGTGAACTTTTTATTTGGTTCAGGTTCAACATTAACAATGGCCTGATGGCCCGGAAATGAATGGGAACATGATAGCACATAAAGGACACTTCCAACCCTATTCACCAGTAACTAGTTCTGCATGACTATTGAGCAAATAATACTCACAACTCAACAACACCTTTTGTTTTGTCTGAATATGCACGGCAGCGGAGGACGAGGAGACGTGGAGCGGAGCTATGCAGCTCTCTGAAGAAGATGGCCGGACGTTCATGCAGGTGTTAAGTGAGAAGTACAGCCCAGAGAACTTCCCATACCGACGCGGTCCCGGCATGGGCGTGGTGGTTGTGCCGTCTGGGCTGGGCCCTCAGGGCTCTCCCATGAAAGGTCAGTGCTTCAGCTGCGACCCAGCCTCGGTACAGACTCACACAACATCACTTATATCACTCCCAGTTCTGAAACAGACCAGAGAAAGATATAGATTCCTTTCCGATCTCTTTCTCCACACCAGACCGCCTGAACCTGCCCAGTGTGCTGGTCCTCACTGGCTGTGGCATTACCAGGGCTGGGGAAAGGGCAGATATTGCTGCCTTCTGTGCCCACGTGGTGGAGCTAGACCTGTCCCATAACCAGCTGCAGACCTGGGAACAGGTGGGTCTCTAAGCTGTCTCAGGCTCAAGACCCATTATTATCAGTAAACTAATTTACCAATTTTACAACTTAATTTATAATATAACAAAGAAACTGTCCAGGAAGCATAATAAACCTTTTTATATACACGAGGAGAGATAAGGTGCTAGTTTTATGATTGTCATATGATTGCAACTGAATTATGTAGGTACTCAGTTCTGGATGTGTTCCTGCCTCCTGCCAGGTTAGTGAGATCATCTCCAACATCCCCAACCTGGACTTCCTGAACCTGAGCTCCAATCCCCTGGGAGAGGCGGGGCTAGAGCATCACTGTGCTGAGTCCTTCTCTCGTGTCACACGCCTCGTCCTCAACAACACACGTGTGCCATGGGACTCTGTGCACACACTGACTCGGGAGATGCCAGAGTAAGTGTGTGTGTGTCAGAGCCTTCCTTACCGCTCACTGTTTCAGACCTGTTCCTCTCCTCTGTCCTCTGTCCTGTCCAGGCTGGAGGAGCTGTTTCTTTGCCTTAACGAGTACACAAGTGTGTCGCCCTGCTCAGTGCCCTGTCCCAGTCTACGCTTGCTGCACATCACCGACAACCGGCTGCAGGACTGGGCTGAGGTCCGTAAACTGGGCCTCATGTTCCCAGGCCTGGATACCCTGGTCATGGCCAACAACAACCTGAACTCCATCCAGGACAACAGGGACATGCTGCCTCGCCTATTCCCAAACCTCCGCAGCGTCAACCTTCACAACTCAGGTAGCATTGCCTGTTTCTACCTGAAAGGGCTGTGACTGGGAACAAAGTGTCGGTGTGTTTGCCTCAGTTCCTCAGTATATTTGTGTGTGTGTGTTAGGTCTGGCCACATGGGATGACATAGAGAAGCTAAACTGTTTTCCCAAACTGGAGGAGATTCGTCTGCAGGGGATTCCCTTACTGCAGACCTACACCAATACAGAGCGTCGCAGCCTCATGATAGCACAGTAAGTCTTGCTCTCTTTGTCTCGCTCTCTCTCTATCCCTATCTATCTCCCTCCCTATCTCTCTCCCTATCTATCGTTCTATTTTTGTCTTTTCTCTCTTTTTCTCACATACACCTCACTGTTTTTGGTTGGTGTGTTGTGGGTTAGAGGTTGTTGATATGTGTCTTGTCCCATTCTAATGTATCATAGGTATCATCCGTCAAGTCAGGCCCTCTCCTTCTCTTATCCTTCCTCTTTCTCTTCCTCCTCTTCTCCTCCGGTAGGCTGCCGTCGGTCTCCAGTCTGAATGGCAGTGTGGTGACAGATGGTGAGAGGGAGGACGCTGAAAGGTTTTTTATCCGCTACCACCTGGACTACCCACAGGAAGAGCTGCCCGAGGGGTGACACACACACGCATCCAGTCACCTGTCATTCAGTCACCTGTCATTCAGTCACCTGACAGACTCATCTGGCTTCTCCTTCTCATTCCTCTCCTAACTTTCCCCCTCCTCCCTCTCCTCTTCATCCTCCTTATCCTCCCCCTCCACTTCCCTTTCCATCACCTCAAGGTATCACAGACTGGTCAGTAAGTACGGCCGCTTGGAGCCTCTGGCAGAGGTGGACCTGCGTCCTCGCTGCCAAGCCCAGGTGGAGGTCCAGTGTGAGGAGCGCGTGGAGCAGGTGAGCATCCGGCTGGACCAGACGGTTCTGGAGCTGAAGCGTCAGCTGAGGACGGTGGTGCAGATGTCCACCAACAGCATGAGGCTGTACTACGTGGATAAGGATGAGCACTGCCCTTTCGGGCCCGAGGAGATGAAGTACAGTAGCCGGGGGCTGCACTCATACAGCATCCAGGATGGGGACCAGATCCTGGTGGTGCCCAAGAACAAGTGACCTGCACACACGCAGGGCTGTCTGGCTAGCTTGATGCACCGCTAGCTAGCTGGATGGATAACTGGCTGGCAGACTTGCTGGCTGGTGGACTGGAGGAATGGCTGGCTGGCTGGTTGGTTGATGGAGTCCTGCTTGCTAAGTCCCCCCCCCCCTCCCTTCCGCAGCCAGACATGGGCACTCTTAGTTAGTTAGACATAATAGTGCTTCACGTCACAGCAGCATACTTCATCACACAGTAATGTAACACACTAAGTTAATGCTACCAATGTGTGTTGTATATAGCCCTCTACAGGCTGTACAAGTGTGTGATGGGTCTCTCTGTATTGATGTTTAACCTGGCCTGAGAGCATTCTGCCTATTTAGGAGTGACTGAAAGGGGAAGCCAGAGCAGGCACACACACACACGCACACACACAACTACCCAGACAGTAGGAAGGATGGAGCAGAGTGAACCAATACAGTGATTTGGCCTGGTGTTTTATACAATTGTCTTCGTTTCTGATGATCACCCAGGACCATAAAGTAATGTATGTTCTAGTTTGTCCTCATAATGTAATAATGGCATACTTGCTTGACCATGGGCTAACTGAAAGTATTATTAAGATGTTTAGTACATGTTCTTTACCTGCCCTCTACTTTTGATTTTGATCTACTACTTTGAACTTTTGATTTAAAGACTGCCCATTTTTGATCATATTGATTTGTGACTCTCAATCACACCACACCTGAAACAGAGCAGCATGTTGCCACCTGCTGGTGTGGTACAGGCATGGACACCATCAAACAGTATGATCGTAGTGAATCAACTTCAAGTTCAGTTCTCTTTGATTAATGGTGTGATTGATTTGCAGTCTGCATGTAAATTATTATTGTGTGTGATATCCTGGTGTGTAGTTGTACTGAAGAAAAACATAATGGAGCCTTTATCTTTTCATGATGCAGTGTTCAGGTAGAGTGTGTGTGCGTGTGCTTGCGCGTGTGTGTGCATCCTGAAACCAATAATAATCGTGTGCATTTAGACACTGCTCTAGAATGACCACATCCCTCGATGTTAATCACATTGCACTTTGACTTAATTTCCAATTTTTTATATTTAAATCAGAATTTGTATTTATTCATAGACATGACCCTGACTTTGTGCGTAAAGTTATCCTTAAGTTGTCCTGCTAGGATAATCAGGTTGTATCTGCCCCTTGATGTGGCATTGTCAGTCACAGTTGAATATTCTTCTTAGGCCTTTTCTGTCTGCACAGAGACTCTTGATTTATGTTACAGAAGGGTGAATTTGCTGGCATGAGCATCAGTGAGAGGTCTAGACCTTGGCAGCTAGTCCCTGGCCCCCTCAGCTGCCCTCCTGACCAGGCTGAAGCTGCTTCCTGCCTCCCTTGCTTTACAACTGTGCTATCCAGAAGTGTTGACCCGTTCCACTGCAGTACATGGAACGTGTATAAGGCAAATATATAGGTGTGGCATTGTTCATATGAGTGAAATGTATTAATAGTAGGTTCATGGTATGATATGTGTGGGTTTATATCACAGAATGCAATCCCAATGGCAGATAAAGTGTTCTGTCACGTCTATATTCAATTATATTCACTGGAAAGAGAAAATGTATCATGGAACCAAAAAAAGTAATTTCCTGCTCCTGCGCTACTAAAATTTGATGTGCAAAACGTATTTGTAAGCAGTGATAGTTTCAGATTCTCACATTCCAACAGCACTGCATTACACCACTAATACTGCACTGCTAAAATAAAACTCAACTTTATAGGCCTATTTTTTTCATATTTTAATCAACTGTAAAACATTCTTTGTTTTGTTTTATTTGTGTGTCCGTTCCATTTTCTTTCAATTGTGACAAAATACATTTTGATGCCTGATATAAAAAATACAATTAAAAAACGCCCGCAGTAATGAATAGAAAATGTGTGTGTGCCAGGCCACATGATCAGTTAGAAATACTTCTCCTTGTGTTCTTTAAACATATTTTAATTATGCAAAAATAAATTATTTTACGAAGTATGAACCAGATA
The DNA here is from genome assembly GCF_963692335.1 of Osmerus eperlanus. Classification (NCBI taxonomy): domain Eukaryota; kingdom Metazoa; phylum Chordata; class Actinopteri; order Osmeriformes; family Osmeridae; genus Osmerus; species Osmerus eperlanus. The sequence continues at coordinate 8,567,306 of NC_085028.1, forward strand.
GCAAAGGGGAATATATCATGGAAGCAGAGGTCGGAGTATGACATCTGACATTAAACAATACACATTTGAAAATCTTTTTCATTGCTTCGTTTTTTTAGGTTCGTAAAATTTGACATGCTTTTGATGTTATGAATAGCCTAGGCCTACAATGAACTTATCCTCGGATAATTAACATTGATGGATATCATACTTAAATCATTAAATGTGTAACAGCCTATGAACACAGACACATCTAATAGTAGCCAGCACCCAATGGGCGTAGGTTTGTTTTACGTGGGTGGGACGGATTTTTATAAAGATGCGGCATTTAGATATAATGTTCCTAACAAAATGTGGGAGGGACAAATTAGCCGTTTTCAAAAAGTGTGTAATTTCATGTGTGTGTATTCATGTTTAGAGAAACCTACTCCCACCTGTACAGTACACCCTGATCGAGTTGGTTTTAACTCTAACTGTCGTTAATCTTTTGTAGTTGTGGGCACAAACTGAGATCTAGTGAATTACACATCTTCATCCGGTAGCTCTTCTATGTTCTTATAACAATTTAAATACATTGCTGGGGGAAACAATAATGATTACACATGCTGCTGGAGATACATAATCAGCAGTAAATAATAGCTGATAAGTCTTTTAGCACGATTGATTGTCTTTAACCATTACTACAGTTTTTGCTAAAGGAACGTACTTTGGGATGTTTACGTCCGTCACCAAGGTGAACGTGTGGGAGGCGGTCCCCCTGATGACGTTAGAAAACGGATATGGACCAATCCGCTACTGCTTCAAGCTAGACGGACGTCACAGTTAAAGAGAAAGACCCGTTACTTCAGCTAAAAACTCTCGAAATGCAAGGTGCTGATGGATAGAAATCGCGGAATTATTCTTTTAAAATGATATCGATCTACAATGCCAATGGTCACACAAATAGTTTAAGTCACTATTACCAGTCAAAACAAGAGTTTTGAGACGCTCTGCTGAGACGGACTGAGCGCTTCTGGGATGAGCTGATCTGGCACTGAGGTGAGAGAATGCAGTTACACGGGACTACTGTAGTACTAGTAGGATCGTTACTGCAGAAAATCTTTGAGCTAGCTAGCTAGGCTAACGTTGCTAGTGACGCTAAAAGCTTTAGTTTTTCTAAATACATGATAAACTATGCATTTGCAAACTTTGAATGATATAATGCCCTCTTGTGTGACAACAAGTCTCACCTGCTTTTATTATTTCTCCGGGTTTTATATCTTGTCCGCCCCTTCGTTTAACACACCGACGCACACAACTAGTTCACTGTGTGTGCACAGACTCGTCGTTCCCCGCGCCACTGCCTGCAGGAACGTTAGATCAGGCAGCATCAGCTAGCTAACTTGTCTGCCGAGCCGGGCTGGGGTGTTATTAACATATTAACATCATTGGTTTGTGATAAGTTTTAAAACTTTACGTCAGGAATGTAAGAAATGTTAGACCCTATCTGTTAGATTAGCTTGACTTCTGAGAGCTTGTTAAATACCTGGTCATTCTGTTGGTGCTCAATCATTTTTGTTTGATGCCCAAATAGTAAGTGACAGGCCTAGTTAGCTTTATAACACTCACTCACTAAGCTTATGAAATGTCACACCATTTCTGTGATGTAGTCAAAAGAGATGAATTGCATATTAACCCATGGCTCTAGCATATGATATTGGTATTTGCATTTATAATAGAGACATTAAATAACTAGGTGTTTGTGTAGCCTAATTAATGCTGGTTTTTACCCCTTTAAATGTAATACCCTGTTACACATTATCAAAAACAACTCAGCCAATCAACCTTAATGTTGGCTGCTCACCACTCTTGGCCTATAAAAAGCCAGTCCTTTAAGAGCAAACTGGAATGCCACAGTGCTGAGCGACCTGTAGAGAGGTCAGAGGCAACTGCTATATTTACCGGCTGTGTAACCTGATCTCTGGCATTCTGGATGGCTGTGCTCATACAATCCCTTTGCTGCCGCTTGCTCATTCTGCGGCCACAGCCACCATAACAGCACCCTAGCCAGCCTGGACAGTCAATACTATCCTGGTGAGACGCCATACCATTCCACCCCATTTACTAACGGTAATGTTTACTTTGACTATTTTTACCTGTGTGAGTGTATGGTAGTAGCTCTCTCATCATCTGTCTTATGAGTGGTTAGCTGGATGGAAGCCCATTCCATTAGATGTAAACAATTCTAGAGACTTAGAAATCATCCTGGTTATTGTGGTTTCATTAAGGCTGGCTGTCCAGAGTCTGCCTGGGTGTGTTTGTGTCTGGTTAGTTGTTGTTGATCCAGGGGGTTAGGCTTGTGAAAGTGATTGAATATCAGTAAAGAGATGTGCTGGGTTATATAATTTTATACCAGCTAAATGCAGGTTATTATGAGGTCTTATATACTTAGTGTATATAAGAACTATTAAACATGACCAGATCTACTCATGTAAATGTCTCAGTGAACTGTCAGTGGACTCAAAATTACTGTGAACAGCTAGTCTCTTCTTGGGTGATGGAACCCCAGATTCTGATATGGGCCTAATGTCCAGGCCTACTGGCAGATCATAGATGTCAGACAGGCTTGCAAATCCTCCATCTATCTCTGCTCCATGTTGTGTTTCCAGGTGTGACATCAGTGACTGTCTGTGAGACTTTAGGGGTACAGAGGATGAACTGGCCCCACTCTATCGCTGTCTGCCCGCCCTGAGAGACACTGCTCCACAAATAGCAGGTAATCAGAACTTAGCACACATACCTACACACACTCTGTGTGAGCATCCAACTCACAAACAGTGTGATCCAATACTTTTCCCAGTTGATGGTTCTGAACACATGTTTCAAGAATGTGGCTCTGACACAACTCACATGGTTGAAAGGAGACACACCTCTAGTTGAGGTCCAAAGCAAAGCTGTCTGTTAGTGATACAGCACAGATTAATTACTGTTTGAAATAGCAATGATGTCAAACTGAGAAAATGATTAGATCAATATTTAAGGAATTAGTAGATTGTAGCAGCTCAAACACGTCCCTGCTGTCACTTAAAACTCTTCAGTAGAAGACACAATTCATTCTTGGGTTGTCCTAGACTAGCTCTCTGCTAACTCTTGGCAGTTATGACCTAATTGTTGTGATGTCATGTGTGATGTCATGTGTGATGTCATGTGTGCATGTGGGAGAGCTGGGAGGGAAGGTGTGTCTGGCGCTGACTGGACAGGTTGGGATTTGTTGTGATGGTCATACTTCTTGTTCATTACTAGGACAACAGAAAGAGTTGGAGGTGTCTCTATGGAAAGAGGAATACTTGGATGTGTGTGCCACTGGACAGAGGGGTGGTTGGATGTTTGTGCCACTGGACAGAGGGCTGTTTGGATCTTTGTACCACTGGACAGAGGGGTGGTTGGATGTTTGTGCCACTGGACAGAGGGCTGTTTGGATCTTTGTACCACTGGACAGAGGGGTGGTTGGATGTTTGTACCACTGGACAGAGGGGTGGTTGGATGTTTGTACCACTGGACAGAGGGGTGGTTGGATGTTTGTACCACTGGACAGAGGGGTGGTTGGATGTTTGTGCCAGCAGCAGGAGGCCAGGCTGGCGTCAATGCGTACTCATAGACACCAGTCTCTTATCTGCTCACATTTCAGGGTATATATAGCAGCTCCTAAGACCTGCTCCGCCCAGCCCAGTACCCAGGGACAGGGATGTCTAACGAGTCCTATCTACAGCTGGCACAGGACTGGCTGGCTCAGCTGTAGCCATGTGTCACACTTGCATGGTGTTGTTCTCCCACTCTCAAGTCCCTGACGCCATCTGCATTGTTCTGTGCGCCATGTGTTACGATCCAGTAACCAGGTAGAGAACTAGTTGTTCTCCTCGATAGTGACAGCCCATCAGGTAAACAGTGGCCTATTTAAAGTGCTCCTAAAGATAGGAGAACATGGCTGTCGACACAGCGTTCTGAAACATGACTCAAATCTGAACATCCCCACCTGACTCAGCTGCAGAACCCCGTTTACATTAGCACAGCAGTTCTCACCTCTCCAATTTAGAACACACACACACAATCTACATGCAGTGTCACCCCAGGGTAAAGATGCCGTGGCATCTTTACACAGGATCCATAGGCTGATGCTGTTTCTGCAGTGGGGTTCAAACAGGTTAGCTGATGTTGTGCTGTCTCTGTAGTGGGGCTAGAATAGGCTAGCTGATGTTGTTGTAATAGTGTTGTCATAGTGTTATTATGTCTTTATGCCCAACTGTGTTTTTGGCAAACAGTGCTGCTAGTTACCCTGTAGTTATGGTAATGTCCAGCCAGTAGGACTTGAGGAACAGATGCAGAGTAACCAGGAGTGCTGCGTTACCGTGGAGATGTCTGGATGAGTGTAGCGTCCCCTCTGATCCTTACCTCCACGTTCGCAGGATAGGCTGTTAAATAGCCTTGCCTAGCCTAGCTTTGGGCTCTGGGGACCAGCTTGAGCTGGCTCCTAGCCTAGCCTAGCATAGTGCTGAGAATCAAGTGTAGCTACCTAGCCCGCTTAGGTCTGCACAAAGCAGTGTGCCTTGGCACGCCTCCAGTGCTCCCAGTCTCTTACATACTCTGCCTGCCTGCTTGTCGGTCTGTCTGCCGGTTTGTTTGTCTGTCTGTCTGCCCACTTTAGATCCATATAGTGAATTATTAATATCCCTGTTGCCTTTCAAGAGAGAGAGAACGAGTGGGGGGGAGAAGGCATTAGAGAGAGGTCTTGAGTAAGAGAGGGACTAAGAGCAAGAGGGAGGGAGAGAGCAAGAAAGAGGGAGAGAGCTAGAGAGAGGGAGAGTGAGACAGATGAAAGAAATAGGAGCCTTCAACACTGAACCCTACACGGATCAGCCACACCACATAGTGTTATTAATTCAGACGCTACACTGGCAGGTGAACAGGAGCCGGTCTCTACGCAGGCCAGACCAGGCAAGGCAGGAACACACTGTTCTGCTACCTTACCTCCCTGCTGTGTACTGAGCTGTGGCTGCTACGGAAATCTCCCCTTTCACTCCTCTCTCTATCTCCTTCTCTCTCTCTCTCTCTCTCTCTCTCTCTCTCTCTCTCTCTCTCTCTCTCTCTCTCTCTCTCTCTCTCTCTCTCTCTCTCTCTCTCTCTCTCTCTCTCTCTCCTCGCTCTCCTTCTGATTCTATCTCTCTTTCTCTATATATAAAATATATATTTTGTCTACATGGACTGTACCATACAGTAGACAGTATAGCCATGGAGTGAACAGTAAATGTATCGACTGTTCTGATACTAATGTCCTGCTGTTTGTGTGTGTTCTTTCTGTTCCTCATAGTCAATGCGGTCTCCCACTGGGTCCTCTGAGACTGCCCCCCCAGGATGTCTCGCGTGTCGACCACCGCCAAGCGCTACACAGGCTCCTCCTACTCCAACCACTACAGCTCCTATGGCTCCTCCCTGACGCCAGGCCTGAGCTCGTATAAGCCCTCGTCCTCGTCCTCCTCCACGGGCTACTCCTCTTCCTCCTACCTGAGCAGCTCCAGCCGACCACGCAATTATAGCTCCTCCTCCGAGCCCGAGCATGATCGTGGCCGGCCAATCCCCCGCAGCGATCTTCTGGGCAGCAGCAGCAGCCGGCGCAGCGAGAGCCTGAGCAGAGCGCCCGTCAGAACCTATGGAGCGGGGCTGAGCGGGGGGGCGGGCTACTCCAGCTACAACTACTCCTCCACCTCCAGCCAGCCCAGCTACCTCTCCTCCTCGCCCGTCTCCTCCAGCTTCTCCCTCAGCCGACGCAAGTCTGTGTCCCAAAGCGACCTCAGCCGCGACTTGTCCTCCCTGGGCCTCACCTCCACCTCCGCCGCCTCCTCCTCTTCCTCCTCCTCCTCCTCAGCTCTGAGTCGTTACCGGAGCAGGACCAGTGATGTAACAGACTCATACATCCCGCGCTCGAGCTACTCAGGCTTGTCACGCAGTGCTACACAGGAGGTCCTGCCACGCAGCTCCGCCCAGGAGCTCGGCAACAGCAGCAGGGGCTTCACCAGCTCCTGGGAGAGGAACAGCAACGGACGCTCCAGCTCCCCCTCCAGGGACTCCTCCTCGGTAAGACACCCGAGGGAGAACGAGCGAAAGAATCCCCATCAAATCTCCAAACATTCACCATAAGAGAAACATCATAGTATGACATGGGTTCTCTGCAACCATGTGGGGGCACTGTTGGCCAAAACAGTCCTGACCTCAATCTGCTGTGTACACACAGCTCACCCTCCGTCACGTTTATTCCTTCTCACACACACACACACGCACCTCACACGATACACCTCACACACACACGTACCCACTACTTTACTCATTGTCAATTGTATCAGATAATGACAATCGTGTCCTAGTGTTTTGATCATTAGATTACTGAAGGCAGGTAGGGTTAAGGCCTTTGCACACTGAGTCCGAAATTCGTGTCCGAAATGTTCGCACGTTAAAAAACAAATACGACCTCACGTTATGTCAATCACGCTTACACACTGCCTCCAAAACTTTTGTCCGTCAAAAAAAAGTTTGGATCGGGTTCGATTTTTTGCTTTTTTCGCATCCATAGCCAGCATTTTGAGAGTTTTTTTTTTTACAATTCAGAGCCACCGAATTTTGAAGCTGACGATTACGAAAAAACACATAAGAAAATTTCGCACTCAGTGTGCAAGGGCCTTTAGGGTTAGTTAGTTTATTCTCAACAACGGTCTGATTTTTTCTCCTGCTGAGATTACAGGTACACATAACAGCATTAACACATTTTCACTGTTAGTATGCCTGGTGTTGTGTCTAGCCTGGTCAGGTCTGGCCCTGCTTGATATGACCTGTTCTGGCCAGATCTGTCTAGTTGTGGTTTGGCCTACTGTTGGCTGGTCTGGTGGTCTGTTCTGGTCAGACTAAAAGCGAGAAGCCTCCTTTCTTTCACTCTCCCTCCTTTGCTCTCTCTTTCTCTGACTGTCTCTCCCTCCCTTTCACTCTCTCTCCCTAGATGTCTAACATTCCTCTTTCTGAACTTGTGAGTGAAACCTAGTCGCTCACATGCTGTCCTTTCGATGTGCTGTGGCTGAGCTGCAGTGTGTGTTCATACCCAGCTCAGTGCTCCATTATGCCAACGCTGTCTGACGTTTGTACTTGACTAAGCTGGGAGGGGCGTGTCTACGATGCTGTGTAACAAATGGCGAAGCATTATTTCAGCACTTGATTCATCATGATCTCAGGCGCTCGGGACGTCGGCCACATTTACCGGGCCACAGGTCTTATTCCTCGCTGGTAATTCGTTGTGCCCGGCATATTTAGAAGAATGGATGTGTCTTGTCAGCCGCCTGTACGGTAAAACCGTAAAAATCAAGATTATATTTTTCCTTCAGACGTGTTCTTTTTCTTCTTTTAACAACAGTTATTTTAATAAGAATTGTTTTTGAGAGAGTTAGTATCAGTCCTCGTAACTCTGGATCCGTTCGTCCTTTAACACCACCGGTCGCATTCCGCGACAGTATGCCAAGCATGCGACAGTCATACTCCGTCACAGTACCAGAAGATCCTCCGGTCACTGCCTTCCCGTTCCTAAAACAAGAGATGCGGAGGAAAAGCTCAAGCGTGTCGGGGTCGGTACTAGTGTCAACCTTTTTCGGGCTTCTCATCAATCAAGCCAAGGTGAGAATGAACTAACGGATACCTCTCCAGTCGTGACTGCGTATGCGCCGTGGTGTTCTTCAGTAAAGGTTCCCTGGCTTCTTGTATTATTGCAGTGATCGACGTAGTTGCTGCTTTTTTCAGGATACAAATATCAGAGGAAATTTACCATAGCCATTGAGATGGATAGCCTACCGTGAACCCGGTATTGGTGGGTTACAACTAGCAACAGTCATGCCACCAGATAAACCCCTTTAAGCTCTTGTGAAGGATCAGCGTTCTGGCAGGTCATAAATTACATAATCGCACATTAATCTCACCAAGAAGCCGGTAGTTGCTCTTATATTTCGATTAGCCCTACGTAGTTCCGTTTTTAATAGCTGGTCAAATTGATGATAATGCTGTTTATTGCCGTTGTTCAAATATATCCCATTTAATGCTTACACAGCGCCTGGCTGGGGTATCTTCATGAACTAGGCTTAACTTGTCTTCATCTTCCGTCCACTTCCATGGCAGGATTTTACTAGTAATAGTCTAATAGATCTGCTGCGGGCAGGCCGGTTAGACTGACTCTGGGACTGATCTACGGAGAGGAGAGCTGGTCCCTCAGCGCTGTGGTCAGGGTCATCTTGTCAGGGATCTGGAGGGAGCACTGGAGTCAGATTGTGATGAGCATTAGCTTCTTTCAGTTTATTATCAATAGCCACATTTCAGGACACACGATGCTACTCTGACCTAACCCATGCAGTAACTGTTTTGGCCACAGGGGAAACATCGAACAGTTATGCTGTTAGCAGCAAATGTTATTCCTTACTGCTTCCTCATAACAAAGTAATAACGGAAAAAGCACCATGTGCTTGTGATTACAAAAATAGACTGTGGTCTTTCAGGTAAGACACAGTTTCAGGTTAGGGATGTATGGGATGTGCTCTGTCTTGCTCACTCTTGTGTGGTTTCCAAGTGAACTGGCTAAAAAGGCTGGTTAAACATGTGTCCCTCGTCCAATGGTATTATCCGTGGGTTCAGCTGTGATTTGTTGAAATAGCAAACCTTTGCAAAGTATGGATTTAAGTGCTGCTTGGTTTGAGAGGTGATTGGCCAATTGTTGATGGAGAGATCTAGGTTGTTGGCTGAAGAGGAAGTGAGGGAGAAACAAGAAGCAGCTTGTGAAGGAAGTCTGTCCTTCTGCGGGTGCTAATGAAGGGCTTGGTTTCATAGAGGAGGATTTACATAAGCTCCAGTTCAATACTGTTGGAACAGAGGCACAGATGGCAGAGCCTTTACATAACAGCTAAACGCCTTCAACAATTCTGACAACACACAAGAGACGCTAACCACAGCTGTGCATAGACTTGGTTATGTAGATGTGTGGTGTGGGACTGTGTATGATTCTGGTTAATCAAAAATAGTGAAGATGTTATTTGTTTATACAGCTGAGGTGGATTGTAAATGTTTTCCTGTGTGAGCTGTGCTCACTCAAGGCTGTTCACTAGAGGCCACAGTCATCCTCAGGCTTGCTCATGTTGGAGTCAGACTGAGAGTAGGTGTTCTATCACCCTTATAGTTTATGAAGTAAACTCATAAGACCATACTGATGTTCCATCTGCCAAGATGGCTCCTACCCACATTAGTGTATATGATGCATAACAGGTTTTTACATTGATTAGCCTACACAAGTAAAGTAAATGGAAAAGCTGAGAAAGGGATCCCACAGCTGTTAACTGTTCTGTTGTTTTATCCGCAACGCTGTTGTCTTGTGTTCTAGCAGGAAAGCTGTTCTCTCTTGTGTTTGAGCAGTACAGCTGTTACTTCACATGTTCTAACAGTAAAGCGGTTCTCTCATGTTCTAGCAGGAAAGTAGTCCTCTCTCGTGTTCTAGCCATAAAGTTGTTCATTTTGTTATGTTCTCTCCCAGAACTCCAAGAATGCCCAGGGCCTGGTGGGACTGAGGAACCTGGGGAACACAGTGAGTACACAGAACATTAATAAAACACTGGTCTTATCTGACTATGGCATGGTGCTTGTGTGTGTATGTGTTTATTTGCATTTAGAGAATTCAATACAGATTTGGGTAGAATTATATAATAAATACAAATATTCAAATATGTCCGAACCTTGTCTAATCCAGTGTGTGTGTGTCTGTGTGTGTGTGTGTGTCTGTGTGTATGCAGTGCTTCATGAACTCTATCCTCCAGTGTCTAAGCCACACTGACAGCCTGAGGGAGTACTGTCTCCACAACTCCCACCGCCGAGACCTCAGCAGCACCAGCCGTACCAACACCGCTCTCATGGAGGGTGAGACAACATCCCACCACACGTCACATGTCATATCCTCTCCTGGGATGAACCAGTGTATCTGATGTGCTTGAGGTGTGCACTTCGTTTGTTGTGTACAAGGCTCGCCAGCCAGAGCCTTGTAATGTTCCTTGCACAGCAGCCCGGGTGGGTCTGTACCCTGCTGTGCTCATAGAGCACCCAGTGCCCAGTGGTTGGACCACTGCTGTGTTTGTCAAGCTGTCTAGTATTTATCTTGTTGTTGTTGTTGTAGAGTTTGCCAAGCTTCTCCAGACCATGTGGTCATCGTGCAGCAGTGAGGCAGTCAGCCCGTCCGAGTTCAAGACCCAGATCCAGAGATTTGCTCCCCGCTTCGTAGGATACAAGTACGCCCCCAACCTCTCACCCTGACAGAACACTTCACTCCACAGTGCAGAATGTCTCCCTAACTGTGTGTGTGTGTGTGTCGTCTTTAGCCAACAGGACGCCCAGGAATTCCTGCGGTTCCTGCTAGACGGGCTACACAACGAGGTGAACCGGGTGACCGTACGACCTCGTGGCTCCACTGAAGACTTTGACCACCTGCCGTGAGTTCTAGGGCTCAGAGGTCAACTAGACCCACAGAGATCAGCTGGGCTATGTGCGTGTATCAGGTTTGTCAGTCTGTGTGACTTACAACCTATCCGCCTGTCATCCCCTCTGCAGTGATGAGGAAAAAGGCAAGAAGATGTGGAGTAAATACTTGGAGAGAGAGGACAGCAAGATCGTAGGTAAGTACATCTTGAGAGGAACAACAGTAGGATGGGTAGGAAGGTTTATGTAGAGAGAAAGACAGTTAGATTGTAGCTACCATTCAACTAGAGTGGCCAGTTAGATCAGCATAGCTGGTGTTGGGGGACTTCTGTCCAGGTTGTAAACGGCTGTTGTCCCTGATGTCCAGACCTGTTTGTGGGCCAGCTGAAGAGCTCTCTGACCTGCAGCCACTGTGGCTACTGTTCCACTGTCTTCGACCCCTTCTGGGACCTCTCTCTACCCATCGCCAAGGTTCGAACACCTCTCTCTCGCTTTCTGTTCATCTTTGTCTGTCTTGGTAAATGTATTAGTTGCATTTAGTGTGTAGTTATTCGGTGGCTAAACCTTGAACTCACTATCCTTCTGTTTGTGCATTTGTTTTTATATTGTTGTGTTGGAATGTTTGTTTGTGTATGTATGTGTGTGTGTACAATGTACATATGTCTGTATGTGTCTTTGTGTGTGTTTATGTTTGTCTACCTGTGTGTGTGTTTGGGCTCAGAAGGGCTACGGTGAGGTGAGTCTGATGGACTGCATGAGGCTTTTCACCAAAGAAGATGTGCTCGACGGAGATGAGAAACCTGTAAGTAACACTTCTAAGAAGGCGTGTGAATGTTCATACTATGTATGTATAGATGTGTGTGTACGTTCCTTCACACAGTTTGTTTCCTAAAGACATGCTGCAGGTGTAAAGCCAGGAGGAGATGCACTAAGAAGTTCACCATCCAGAAGTTTCCCAAGATCCTGGTTCTTCGTATCCTTCCTTATACTCCCAGACAGCAGATAAACCCGTCTTATCTGATCCAAATAGTAATAATATCTACTATAGTGTGTACTAGTTGAGCAGAGCTACTTTCCTTGATTCCTCTCCCTTGCCCAGATCTGAAACGTTTTTCGGAGGCTCGGGTTCGAACAAGCAAACTCTCCACATTTGTCAACTTCCCTATGAAGGACTTGGACCTGCGAGAATGCGCTTCTGGAAGCAGCAGTGAGTGTTTTCCCTAAGCTTATGGTGTTCGTAATGGCACATTCATCCTCCTGAAGGACATGTCTCTAATGTGTCTTATCTTAATAATTGTTTCTGTCTTTGTTCCAGTCAATGCGGTGTATAACCTGTATGCAGTGTCCAACCACTCAGGAACCACCATGGGAGGGCACTACACAGCCTACTGTCGCAACCCCACCTCAGGAGAGTGGTACACCTTCAACGACTCCAGGTCTGTCTATCCTTCTTGTTCTTCTTTAACTCTCATTGTCTTGTCCCTTTACAATCTTAACCCCTCTCCTCCTGTCTCTGTGTCACAGAGTAACGCCAATGTCGTCCAGCCAAGTGCGCAGCAGCGATGGCTACGTGCTCTTCTACGAGCTGGCCTCTTCCTCACGCATGTGAGCCTCAGCTGACCTGTAGAGGGGTGGAGGGAGTTCAGAGAGGGACGCCTAACCCAACCCCGACCCCACAGTCAAGCAGGAGAGAGGGAGAGAGCTGGACTTGGATCTGGCACACCAGGGACACTACTGATCCGCCCGCTCCTCATTTTTCCCTGCCTCTCTCTCTCTCCTCTCTGGTGGCTGGACGAGTGTGCGTCTGTGTGTGCGTCTGTGTGTGTGCGTGTCTGTGTGCGTGCGTGCGTGAATGAGACTAACACAGAGTAGCACCTTCAGGCAATACTACCAGCCACCCAGCATATTTGTGTCTATGCACACCAACCAAACTCTCATCCCGACTGCGCCTTCTTGTTCAAGATCGACTTAATATTAAAGGACTTGTTTCAATTTAGACTTTGGATTTTTCTTGTTGATTTGTATTTGTTTTCATGACATGACCCATCATGGCAGACTGCTGCCTAGAGCTTCATGAGAGGCTGCCCTCTGGTGGTGCATGATTACAGACTCCCTCACTCGTGGTGTCATGTGAAGCTGTCCCCAGTTCTACATGATGGCGGACTGCCCCCTAGCGGCTCATGCGAGGCCGCTCTCATACCCGTGTTACTCCCGTGTGGCTGCTACTGAAGTGCTATGAGTGAACAGACTGTCCAGTATGGAATGCTGATTATAATGATCAACAGTCCACTTCATTATGGTTCTTCTGTTTCATACCATTAAACAACATGGAAATAATGTTTTGAAAACACTATATCTGTATATTTTTATATTCTGATGCAATATAGAGAATGTACTATACAGTGGTGCTGAAAATGACTTGTTCCTGTTGTCAGTTTTATCAGGAGAATCGTCCTGTGTGAGGAAAGTCACACCTTTTCACGGGTGGCGGTTCAAACACGAGTATATATATACTACATATATATATATATAAATATTAATAAATCAGTGGTTTTACTTTTAACCTTGTGTTGCCTTTTATGTTGCCCTGCTCTCCATCTCCCATCATAATTCCTGTTACTGAACTAGAAGGACCAAGAGACAATCCTGGTTGCTGGACTCACCTTATCACCAGCCTGGTTGGAGTGGATGGCACTAATCAGAGTGTTTCTCCCTGTGGTGTCATTATCTGAAGAGGGCATGCAGATGATAATTCCAAACTAAAGAAACCCAGACTAAATGAATGGAAAGTAGATCCCACTGAAAGGACACAGAACACTGTTGTTAGGTTTGTCTGTTCTTGTAAGTTCCTGGTTGTGTATGTACAGTAGATAATGAGATAGGCAGTAATGTGAATGTGTACCTGCTGTATTCTCTGTACTGTATGTGTCCCTTTACCGATGGCTGTCTCTGATCAGACCAACAGCCTCCTCCACATTGTGGCAGGGTGTGGCTTCTCTGGAACTATCCCAGGGGACTTTGGAGCAGCACTTATGAGTTCTATATTGTGTTTATTGTGACAAGTACTTCCATCTACAGGGTTATTTTGATCCAGTATAGAGCAGCAGATCTGGACGACAGCTCTCAGCCCACAATCCCTTGGTAAGTAACGAGATGACACTGACCATTCTTCCTGTCTCTATACTAAATCATACAGATTAAATTATCCCAAGTGACATAGAGCGACGAACCTGTGACCTCTTGATCTACAGTCAAATGCTTTAGGACTGATGTATACTCATTCAATAAGCTTCATTTCAGTGGTAATGTAACACATGTATTTATTAAATATATTACTTGCTGTGTAGTATATATTATATAATCATATAGTATATCCTATGTGCACTATTCACTGTGTGCTTATGCTATATACTGTGCACGTGTGTGTGTGATGTTTCTGCTAGGCAGAGTGTCACAGCGGCAGCTGCTGCTGCTATAGGGGACAGGCGGAGCGGGAAGAGCTCAGTAGGAAATGTCATCCTGGGGCGTAGGGAGTTCCACACTGGCAGCCCCACCAGCCTCAGCACCAGACAGCAGGGCCATGTAGGGGGCAGAGAGGTGGTCGTGGACACTCCTGGCTGGCCTGGCCAAGGAGCTGCAGCGCGGCCTGGCTCTCTGTCACCCGGGCCCCCATGCCATCCTGCTGGTCATCCCCTCTCCTGCAGCCTTCAGCCTGGAAGCCTGGAGGGCCATGGAGAGTTACCTGAGGCTTCTGGAGGGCCCAATCTGGCCACAAGCCTTGGTCCTCTTCACTCACGCTGCTGAGCTGGGGGAACCCATGCTGGGGAAGGAGAACAGTCTGCTGTGGCTAGTGGAGAGGTGTGGGGGCAGGCACCATGTGGTAAACAGCCAGATAGCTGGGTGGAAAGCCCAGGTCTCACAGCTGTTGGAGAAGGTGGAGAGGATGGTGGAAGCCACCAGGCTTCCATAGAGATCTAAGGAAAGACAGAGAAGAAATTACTCCAGGCGTGAGGGTGAAGAGGCCAGTGATGGTGGAGCCCAGAGGTAGGTTTCCAGCTGGCAGACTATAGTTAGCCAGTCTGAGGCCTTTAGCTGAGGTTCACCTGCTGGACCAGTAACTGTTTCCATCATGCTTTAATGTTAGTTGGATCCCTTATGACTGGTCAGAAAGTTTAGGAAAAAAATAAAAATTTTAAAGAGGAGAGGAGAAAAGGAGAACATTATAAGGTTGCCATGACTACACTGAGGTTGTCTTGTTTTGGCAGGTAGGTCCTGTGTGAAGCCTGTGATTAGGCTTGTGTTGCTTGGAAGGCGGGTGTCTGGTAAGAGCTCGGCTGGAGAGATCATCCTGGACCAGAGGGGCTTCTTAAGCGGCAAGCAGACTAGGCACTGTTTGGTGGGCCAAGGGGAGGTGGCAGGCAGGGTCATGGTGGTGGTGGACACCCCTGGGCGGAGTGGTTTTGGTATGGCCCAGAAAGAGCAGGTCAGACTAGAGATAGCCCGCAGCCCCTCCCTCTGCCCACCTGGCAGCAAGCTGACATTCCTCCTGGCTGTGCCCGTGGACTCTTTTAGTGAGGGGGAGACATGCGGAGGGTGGACAAGTACCTGACTGTGCTGGGGGAGGAGGCGTGGGGGAGCATGGTGGTACTGTTCACCTACGGTTCAGAGCTGAAGAACAGGAGCACAGAGGATCGCACCCAGATCATAGAGCTTCTGGAGATGGTGGAGAAACTGCAGACCAGAGCAGCTGAGTCACATGGTTGGGACCTGTAACTGCTACTGTGAGGCTTGAGCTGTATATCAGGAGTCAATGTACAAAGCAAATATCAAATTACTCAATCTCACCATTCCCATGCTTATTAATTCTGTATATAATTTCCTTAATTACATCTTCCAAATTGTACTTTCATTTAAAATATGTTTCTGGCTGAAAAACCATGTATTTTCTGTGTATAAATGTGTACCGCAACAGTCTCTCGTGCATTAACTGGGTTCTTGCTATTTGTTTTCGAAATCATTTCTGGCAAGTGACAGCACTCTAGTGGTCTCCAAATGTGAGGCGCATGTCGATTATGAAACTAACTTCACCTCGGTAGGATCCAAAGTTATTTTTAATAGAGGAGATGATCTAGCGTAATAGAGCCTGCTGTTGTACAGGCTACAGTTTAGTAACTTCCTGGTCATGTTGATCATCTGGGCGTGCGCATGAGATGATATTGAAAAGCTATTTAGAGTACTCTTCCTACTTCTTACTCCAGTTGAGACAACACTGGAGACCGAGGTTAAACGATGTTGACTTCCATTGCCTGCGGAGCTGTGTTCTTCCCTGGACTCTATGCAATTTGTAGAAAATGGCTAAAATCAACTTTCAGTAAATGGAATGACGCCGACGTGGTCATTGTTAGTGAAAGGTAAGCAGTACCAAGCTACCCCCTTGTAAGTTTTCTCTCCAACATCTGGGGCCTGTTCCATGAAGCGAGTTTAACGAATAAGCAAGGCTTGTGTGAAAACAGGCCCCTAGTTATAACTAACCCGATTGTTTACCAATCAACAAATTATTAGAATCGGGTTAATGGATTGTGAGATGAAAATCAACAGCTCTTATATACTGACGCATACAGAGTAGCTTGTATCCTTGAATGAACTGTAGTTTGGTTGAACTCAGATATCCTGGTTATATAATGGGGGGTCAGGTGAGTTGAGGTCCAGTCCTGGTTGGTTGACTGGTACACAATGTAGTTCCGTAATCTCCTGCCTGCTCTTCCAGACTGCTTTCCTTGGTGCACGCGACAATTGCTTCCACCGCTGGAATTATCGTCGTTACGTCTTGTCATAACGTCATGACCGACAGGTATGGATAATGGCAAAGCTCTTTTATCAATATATTCAAGCTTATTAGAATGGAATACGCACACTAAACACTGACATGTACCTTTTTGTCCTGAAGGGAAGATTAGGGTGCTTTTAAGCATATCACTTTTTGTATTAAACTGCCAGTGATCTCATACTGTCTTTTCAGACATTGGCTGGCGAATGACTTTGTGTGTTTTGGGGCCCCTTACATGGCCTATGATCTGTATGCCATGTACTTGAGCCACTGGCACAGCCTGAGAGTAAGAGGTCAGGAGGTCAGGGGTCACTCACTACACACTGTCTGGAGCTTCCTCCTCAGGGACCGCCTCATGGTCCTTCATCACTTGGCACTGCTCTTCGTCTTCTTGCCCGTCACACTGGTGAGGAAGAGGCCGTCATGGAAGGATAAAGACATTAACACACATCCACACACACAAATGCTTACCCTCACTCTCACACACACTTGACTGGTCTTGGGGATCATGCTAATCTGCAACTATATCTGTGTGTGTGTGTGTTTTGTTTCCAGTTCCTCAGGAGAGGGCTAGGAGACTTCTTCGTTGGCTGTTTGTTAACCACAGAGTTGAGCACTCCTTTTGTGTCCCTGGGAAAGATCCTTATCCAGGTAGTCCAATGCCTCTGACATCACACATGTTACTCAGCCTACATGGCGTTCGGTTTATTTAGAAATGACTATGTATTTTTCCGGGTTCATTGGGCCTTTTGATACTACCGTAACTTCACAATCAGTGCTGTGCATGTGTGTTGAGATCTGCTCAGAGAATTTCTTTGTGCAGCTTGGTCTGCAGGATGGCCATCTCCACCAGGCCAATGGGATGTTGGTGTTGCTGAGCTTCCTGTGCTGCCGCATCTTGCTCTTCCCCTACATGTACCTGGCCTACGGCCGCCAGCACGGCCTGCCCCTGCTCTCCGTGCCCCTTCACCTGCCTCTGCACTGTAACATAGGCAACCTGGCCATCCTGGCGCCACAGATCTACTGGTTCTATCTGCTGTGTCGCAAAGCCCGGAGACTCTACCTGCGCCAGACCAAACCAAGCGATCCCAGTGATCTGACGCATAGGAGCACAACACAGTAGAGGCGATCCAAGAGGACACGTCAGCAGAAGCAGGGGTACTGCTGTGACCAATCACAGATGGGCAGGTGTACTGCTGTGACCAATCGCAGATGGCACTGAACCTTAGAGCATTGTCCTGTTCCTGGCAGTCTGACTCGGTGTGAGCATGGGTGTTAGCATTGTTAGTGCTGCTGGGTTGTATTATTCCACCATGTTAGCGGATGGGGTTGTAAGTCAGGATGGCAGTCTCTGCCCATTTATCCAAGAAACACAAATGCATCTCTATATAAAGAGCAGCTGTCTTTCCCTCACTGTAACTTGGGTTTCTCAGTCACAATTGGACCTCAGCTTTTGGTAAATGAGTGTAGCAGACGGAAGAGGAAAAAACTAAATAATGTGTATGATCTACTACTATGACTGCTAAGTTCACTTATGAAAGCTCTTGAACAGGAAGTTGTCTGCTAAATGACTACAGTTCATAATTGAATTGCTACCTCAGAGTTATAATTTCTAGTTAAGATTATAAACTGTAGCTACTAGGTAGCATGTGTTTGCACTGTGGACAAAGTCTCCTATCATGACTGTTCATTAAATTGAGTTGGCCAAAAGAATGTAATCTTTTAATGTATTTTGCCTGCATGAACATACAATAAATTATTACACTGAAAACATTTCATTAAATGCTTTATTCTAAGACAAAAAACAAGTCAAAATCCATGTTATATTCAAGGTCTCAGCATACAAAAATAAGTTTCTTTACTTTGCAAAAGTACAGGTCAATTAGAAATAAACAACAAACTTCTGCTAGGAGGACAAGACCTGGGAGATCTTCTGATGCAGGACACTCTTCATTTCCTTCTCCTGCAAGTTATCAGTGATGGTGGAGAGAAAGAGGAGGGTGTTGTCCCTCTCCAAGGGTGAGCTGCTGGTAGGGAATGCTGCCAAGACCGCCTCGTACTGGCTCAGGATCTCCAGGGCAACCAGGAACAGCGGCTCACTCGGCCCTTCAGCCGCCTCTGACATCATCACCTGGATGTGCTGGACGTGGCAGAACAACTGCGTCAGCACAAACAGCACCTCCTGGGGCCTGTCTCCTGGCTGGCTCTGGGCGGGGCATGGGGAAGTGGGCTGTACAGGGGAGGGGGGCAAGTCCTTTGGGGAGGTTGCAGGAGAGGAATCTGAGGGCGCAGCAACTTTGGGTGTAGCTGTATGAGTGGAGGTGGGCAGCAGGACCCTCAGCTCCTCAACCAGCTCCCTCATAGCAGACGCATACAGGCGGCCCACGTGGGCCCAACCGTGGGCCGGCAGCCAATCGGAGCAGCTGGATCCACAGAGAAGTTGCAGGACTCGCAGCAGCAGCACAGAGAGGCGCAGCTGACAGGAGAATGGACGCAAGTCCATCAGGGGAAGGAAGTCCACGTACTCCAGACTGTAGGGCACGTGCAGCCGGCCAGACACCAGCAGCTCCCTCAGAGCCCGCAACAGCCTCCTCCACTCCCCTGCTGTGCTCCAGGGAAGCATCTGCACCAGGCCCACCAGCATGCCCTTGCTGAACATGCTGACGTGGTGGGGCTGCTTCTGGTCTAGATCTAGACAAGCAAGCATGGTGTCCTGGAGCGAGTCAGAGAGGGCGCAGCACTCCAGCCAGGCCAGCAACCCAGTGCCCTGGCTGTACTGGGCCAGATCCAGCCCAGCCCAGTCCCTCTCCCCCAGCTCACACACAGCCAGCAGGGAGGACGGAACCTCCATCTTGAAGTGCTCACCCCACACAGGCTTCAGGTAGAGGCGCACAGTCCAGTCCAGGTTTTGAACCTTGTTGTAGAGCCAGGAGAGAGCTCTGGACCAAGTGGCTGGGACAGAGGCCACCTCCCTGCCCAACACTGGCCCCAGAACAACCAGCACACTGACCAGCAGCTCCTTGGCCTCCATGGAGATGCCTGCTGGCTCCTCCCAGCATTGCGTGGCCAGGTTGAGCTGCTGGGAGAGGATGAGGAGAAGGGGGAATGGTGAACAGCCCAGTAGCCAATGAGGAGAAGTGTCCTGGAGAGGCAAAGAGAGGGTGGAGAGGAGCAGACGCAGCCCCAACTCCAGACTGATAGGGCCGCACGAGGAAGAGGAGAGGTGTGGAAGAACAAAGGCACACACCACTTCCTGTGGAGACAGGAAGCTCTGCACGTTCTCGGGGCTCTGGGTCACGCACGGCGTCATCAGCGCAAGCAGGAAGTGGAGGAGCTGCTCCTCTTCCTGCGCCGAGGCCAGGCGACTCCCAACCGCCTTTTCCAGACAGCAGAGCAGCAGGCCCCGCCCACCGTCCCTAGCCCCGCCCTTCAGGCCTGGCAGCTGGCAGAGGATATTGGCGAGGAGGGTGTGGCCTCCACGGTGGCAGAGCGCCATGCGGCAGCAGCGCTCTAGAGTGGCCTCAGGGTTCTGGAACGCCACGCGGGCCACAGCCACCACCGCAGCGCTGACGTTGTCCTGCTCTGAGGCCACACCCCCCTGTGTGAGACAGTTGAAGGCCATGTTGAGCTCCTGGGGGAAGTCCTGGGACAGGGTGGGTGGCAGGACTCCGTGGAGCCCCCGGCTGGAACAGATCAGTATCTCAGCCAGCGCTGTGTTCTTATCAGCCAGGGGCAGCTGGGAGAAGATGTCCAGGATGAGGTTCTTTAATCTCCTGCTGTGGCCGGCATCACTGCTCCTCTGGCAGGTTGCCACCAGGGTGGAGACCAGCTTCATGACCAGCGCCGTCTGCTGGAACGCCATTTTGTTCCTCTCCAGACAGCTGATCCACTCCTCCTCCCCTGGACTCCAGCTCAGCTCTGCAGCCAACATGGCCGCAAGCTCCTCGTTACCCTCCAAACGATGCTCCAGCATCACCAGTGCCACCCTGGCCTGCTCTGCCAGGGTGCTCTCTGGTTTGGGGAGGGACAGGTTCTCCAACACTTCCGTCAACTGCTTCTGAAAGTCCTTCAAGGCCTGTGTGTCTGCCTGGGTCCTGGTGTCGGACTGTGACAGGGACTCCAGGGTCCTCATGAGGCTGGCCTGCAGCTTTAGGGCAGAGGGGCTGGGGCTGCTACTGTCCGTCTTCAGCAGGCTGTCCCATGTAAGCAGCAGCTCTGACACGGCCCCTAGCAGGCGGCCCAGCCCCAGGCCACACTCCTTGAATCGGGAGGGAGAGAAAGCAGCACGCATGTCTGTCTGGGCCTCACGAACCACCTGGACTAGCTCACAGCTCTCCGATCCATCCTGCATCTCTCTGAGGGCCACGGCCCTGGTCAGGTGCTGCAGCCAAATGGGGGCAGGGAGGGGTGCAGATTCCCTCAGGTAGCAGGTGGACAGAGAGTCCAGGAGGATTGACAAGCCAGAGAAACACAGGTCAGAGGTCAGGAAGTAATGTCTCATGTCCTCCATTGCCTGGAGAAGAATAGCCAGCACACTAGTGGCTGATGATGATTGTGCTGGTGGTGGTGGCTTTTCTGGGTCTAACTTGAATCTCTTGGCAGCCTGAGAGGGGAGGTCAGAGGGGGGATTGGGAAGGCGTGCACACTGCTCGGCAAACACTCTGTTCAGGTCATCTTCTGCCCCCTCCCCCCCAGCCCTCCAGAGCTCCCTCCAGACCTGCAGTAGCAGCCAGCCGTCCTCCGGGGTGGGGCAGCAGGTCACGTGTTGGACCAGCCTTTCCAGCTCCAGGGACTGTCGTTCAGGGGCCAGGCCCAGCAGCAGGCCGGCGTAGAGAGGAGCGGCCTTTAGGGCCTTGGTGATCTCCAGAAGCACCACAGAGTTCACCTCTGGAAGACTGCTCTGGACGGGGAACAAGGGGTTCTCTCTCCAGCCTCGCTCCACATCCTCCCCACTCTCACTGGCCAGCAGCTTACTCCAAACCACACACAGCAGCCTCTTCTTCCAGTGTACGGATTCCTGTTGACGACTGCCTCTCTGCTCCTGCCTGCACACCTCGCTGACAGCTTGCAGGATGGGCTGGCCCACCCTTCCCCAGTGCTGCTTCTCCAGGCTGCCCAGGCTGGCTGGCTCACACAGCTTGTTAGCCAGCAGAAAGCCTCCCTGTAGCTGTGCAGTTTTCTCACAGCTCAGCCACGACTCTGCACAAATAAACACACCACATGAGAATCAAGAGAAGGTATTCTATAAGCGAGCAGTAAAGACCGTCTATTGCTGAAAGCTCGCTTTGACTGGTCTTACTCATGAACATACAATTGATGAAAGTGTGCAACTATCTCACGGACCACTTCGAGCTTGTCATTCAAATTACCTTGATCCATTGTTGGGTTTCGATCCATGATTTTTTTTTTTCGGTCACCGGCTAATATCATGGTACGATTTATAACAAGCTAAACACATAATATATCTTAAACTTTTATGAACGTACAGGCTACTCTCCAACACTCATGTTCCGTGTCTTCTTCTTTCACTTTCGCAGATTGCAACCAACGTTCATGCGATGCATTACCGCCACCTACTGTTCGGCAGTGTGTTCTCAAAATAAACTCGAAAAATCTACACAATAAATAAATAATAGAACTGTTCCATGTGAACGAGAATTTTTTAGGAAATACGGATGGTCACACGTGTCTATTATCCAATAGTGTCACTGTCACCGTCTGGGTAACGTGCTTGTTAAGGTGTAGCCTACTTTATTTATTAGGCTACAAATCCACCAGTTATAAAATACACCGTTTTTACATAAAACCGGGAATCAAACCCGTCTCCTATTCATTCAGTCATTCGTAATGTTTTTTTTTACGGAAATTCTGATAGGAAGATAACGTCGTTTAATTGGCTACTTCTTAACTGGATGCAGTCAAACCGCCATGCGCACCTTCGAATGCTGTTACGATAGAAGTTGATACAAGTTCAGAGAAATGAAAGTGAAAGCGATCTGCTGCTTACTCCAAATGGTGCTTGAATGACAAGAAAATATTCTAATGTGTCGTTATGAGTTCAATCTTCAATCGTTTAATCTATTTGTTTATCTGTGCAGGTAGGCGAAATATTTATCTTCTTTCAGACTGGGTGTCAATCTTTCAACATAGCTTACTCATTCGCTGGCCGCTTCCTTTCCGATGATAATTATGACTCCTTAACGATGACTACTCAAAAATATTGTCAAGGAACTAGGCTATAGCTTATGTTTATTTAGACTATGCCATGAATACCAATGATCTATGACGAATAGACCTGTTCCTTCAGACCTCCAGAACCTAGGTTGTCCAGGATTGCACTGTAACATTTCCTTGACTTCTCTCCCCACTAGCGATCACAGTTGGGCGGTCTGGCAAGCAGGTGTTATGGTTGCCGTGTCAGTTGGTGGAGGAGTACGTTGCCTTGAGTAAGGATGGCCACAATGAAACTCACTTCCAGTACAGAGATGCTGGCCTGCAGTTTGGTCACGTTAATGACCCTCCCTTAAACCCCCAGGCCATCACCTTCTTAGTAACAGGTAACTGACTGACTTGACAGACACCTGTCATTCCTGAGGCCAACCCTCTGTTCTGTCCCAAACTGCTGCACCTTGTGTGTCCATGTTCTACCCAGTTCCAAACAGTTCTACCCTGTTTTGTTTTTGGTTGTTTTAAATGGTTCTTCCTTTGTCTGTCCAGGTTCTACTACCATATTATAAACTGTTGTACACTGGTCGGTTTTATTCTACCACCTTCTAAACAGTTTTACCCTGGTCTGTCCAGGTTCTAAGGTGGACCTACGAGTTCACGTGGAAGGGTCAAGTGACCAGGTGCAGTGTGAGCTCCGCAGGTTCATTCCTGAAGTGCCGCAGGTGTGGGCAGGACCAGGGGCCCGAAAGAATGACCTCTGGTTCACCTGCACCCTTCGCCATAACGACGGCCTCTTCACCCTCATCAGCCATCTTAGACACACACCTGTCACGCCCCCCTATTCTTCGACAGACCGCTGGTCACCCATAGGAGACAGAGATACACTCACCACTGCAGGTACCGCACACACACACACACAAACACACATCACTGTAAGTACTACACACACATCTATCTCCCTCCCTCACCCATTACTGTAATAGTCCTTTAAGGTGAAGGTCTACCGCTAACCCCCTCCTCTCTTTATCTGGGTGTGTGCGTGTGGGTGTGTATGCGTGTGTGTGTGTAGTGGCCCTGATGGTGCTGACCCGCTCCCCAGTAATGCATGTGGGTCTGCGTGCTGAGCGCCGGCTGCACTGCCAGTTCTCCGTGGACCACAGGGGGGCGCAGCTGAGCGTAGCCTGGATACTGCAGCGGCGTGGGGAACGCTCCACCCTGTTCAGCTACGCGAGCCAGTCAGGGCTCACACAGGGCAGTGGGGTGGGGATGAAAGACCTGGTGGTAGGGGACGCCTCCCTCTCCCTCCCACTCACCAAAGTGACCAGCGAGGGCACCTATCAGTGCTCTGTGTCTGTGGCCCCCCTGCACGCCAACCTGGACATCACCTTGACCATCAGGGGTGAGGCGGGGGGCTGGACTGGGATGTATAGTGTATATATACATATATATGTATACAAATGCTTTGAAACAGAGATTTCTTTTTTTTATCATATCGGAATTGGAAGGACATCATTTCAACTGTTTGGTTGTGGAATGTATGTCTCCTTTATTTAGGGAAGTGTTTTAAAGTGCATCCAGGAGGTCCTAGAGATGTCCTGTGATATAAACATGCAGGCTATGATCAATGTAACAGTACATAGTGAATATAAGATGCACTCTGGCTCCTAGAGCCCCCCCGCGTGTCCCTGAACCTGGACTCCACCATCTCGCTGGTGGAGGGTGAGGATGTGAAGGCTGTGTGTGAGGCGACGGGCTACTACCCCCTGGATGTGGACATGGAGTGGCTGAGGGAGTCCCAGGAGCAGGGCCTGATCCCTGAGAAGCTGCAGAATGTGCTGTACTCCAGCCACCGCCACCACCAGGAGGGAACGTACTCCCTCTCCGCCTTCTTCCTGCTTAAGGCCCGCCTCCAGGACTCAGGCAGCAAATACTTTTGCAGGGTGTCTCACAGCTCACTGCGCATGCCCGTCCGCAAGAGCTTCACTCTCACCGTTACCGGTGAGTTGGTGATTCACTTATGCATGCATGCACACACACCCACACGCATGAACATGCTGAAATAATAGTTTTACATTCATTTGATTTAAACGGATATATCCAAAACACAAACACACACATTTGCGCGGAAATTACCATTTACTACTTACTCTGACCTACACTTCCAGGTACTAACTTCACCAGTACCCTTTTAAGACCACAAGATGGCAGTTTAGACACAAGACCATTGCTGATGGTTCAGTGTCGTTGGATGATGTGTCATTAGTTGGTGTCGTGTGGTTAGCTGGTGCTTACATACTGTTGTGTATGTGATGGTAGTTTGCTGTTGTTTTTGTTGTGTATGTGATGGTAAGTTGTTGTTGTTACAGAGCCAAGCAGCTGGTGGCCGGTGCTGTGCCTGTGTTTCATCCTGCTAGCGGTGGCGCTGCTGTGTGTGCTGTTACCCCACCTGCAGCTATGTGAGTCACTGTCACTCTGCCTCACTGCACTCCTGCTCCTCTGGTTCGATGTGGTTTCTAACTGGAGTCTAATCTGTTTCTGTTCCAGCTAAAGAGAAACACACGAAGGTAAGACACGGAATGACAGGGCTCTGACACACCTGTATCTGACTTTCTGTGCTTTTCAATGTGTGTGTTTATGTCTGTGTGTAGAAACCCTACTGAGAAAACATGCCAGAGCTGGACCGGAGGAGCACCATGGAGAAGCTTTTCTCTCGCTTATTTGGACTCCTCCTCCTCTAACCCCCCACCTCACCTTCCTTCTACTGACCCCCGCCCCCGAACCGCCTTCCTCCTTGCAAGCCCCATATCCCCAGAGGCTGATATTGAATGTTAAGGGGAAAACACAACTAACAAGTCCAGATCTGTGAACATAAAAATATTTTTTAATTCAAAACTTTGTCTGCATGTTTTTTAATAATTAGTACAGATACAGTGGGGTGAATGACGTGCAGTATAGCTGTTTTTCAGTACTTTTACACTATGGCAAAGTGACAGAGACAAACCAGTAGTCCAGAGCTGAACCACCAGTTGGTGGTTAACTGACTTCTAGTTTTGACTAACTGCTCGTCAGTTCAGACAGACAGGAGCACATGGCTCACACACCCTCCCCCATTTTGCCTCAACACAGCGGGTGAAGTGATCCAGACACGGTTCTCAGGTACTCAGTCAGTCAGTGGTCTGTGTTTAGTGTGTGCGTGACTGTGGGCCGTGCATGCTTGTGTATGTACATGCGTGTGGAACCCCTGTACCCCACTGTGTATGAACTGGACTTGAGCGGATGAGGTCATGCTGAACCAAGGCCTACTTGTCAGAGATTCGGGGGGGCTAAGAGGGTCGGGAGGTTTGGATACCTCACAGAGTAGATTATGGTGTGTGTGTGTGCATGCGTGTGTGTGTCTGATGGATCTGACAGAGCAGAATTTTGGCATGAGAAGCAAAAATGACATCATTGCTGCAGACTTTCTTGGTAATCCATCAACTCTGAGGCCTCAGCTTGTGTGAAGCTGCACGTTTATAACTGACTTTGAGAGTGTTTACCTTTCTATGTTTCACAATCTTTCACAGACACTTTGCTGGCAACGTTTCTTATAACCACGTCAAGAGACATCCTGGAAGCTCCGATGAGTGTGTCTGGTGTTGACATAGCAACCCCCCCCCCCCCACCATGAGCCTCTTTACTGTTCCATTGTCTTTCTGACATCATTTCCTGTGTCTGAGCATATCTTGGAGGGTCTACACGTGCATGAGTATGTGTGTGTGAGAGAGAGAAAGAGAGAGAGAAAAGAGACAGCAGGAAATATGACTAAGCTGTGAGAGTGTGGGAACAGAGGGGGGAGACAGGAGGGAGGGAGACAGGCGTGGTGGGGGGCAGGGGAGAGGGGGAGGCAGTCGGGCTGTAATTATGCGGAGCCAGTGATCTCAGGAAGGTTGGCTGAGGTTTAGGGAATGTGCTTTCCCCCTCCCCCCTTTCCCCTCCTGCATTGGGGGTTTGATTAGTCAGGGGCACAGTGGTGTAAAACCCTACGCAAAGTTCACCTCTGCTAACACTGTTAGTGGGCGTGTCTACATGCACCTAAGAACTGTAATAATAAATAAAAAGCTTGACTCTCATGCCCCCATTTTTCGCTCTATCTTTCTATCAAACTCTCCTTCTTTTCCTCTCCCTTTATCTCTTGCTCATTCTTGGCTACATATGCTGTAAATTAAATTTTCTTTGAAGTGTCGATGACATCATAAATTTAATGTTTGGCTGCTGGGTTCCCATGGAAACGTTGATGTCAGAAAGCGGTGCGGGCCTGTTGGAGCAGCAGCAGTTGAGTGATGAAGGAGAGGCAGTGAGTGTGCGTCCATGCGGGTGTATGTCTGTCTGTGTGAGGGCATACAAGTGGTTAAATGCAAGTTTGAGCAGACATGTCAGTTTCCAGTTTAATAGCGTGGTGACGCAGTCGACTCTGTAGACTGGTGGAGTTTACAACCTCTACCCCCATACAGTGGGGGAGGACGGGGGGGAGGAGGTGGGGATTTAAATTACAGAGGCAGTGGAATGTGGTGGAGCAAGGCAACTTAGCTACAGATTAATCCTGTTGATACCATCAACCAATAACTATCATTACAGAAGCAATGAGTTGTTGCTATATATTTACAACATGATATTACACTTCAGATGCTTCTGTCCATTCTGCCAGATGTGCACAAGAACTCCACTGTGTGACCTGGTGTGAGGTGACAGCTATGGATCATCTCTTCTCTCTCATCTGCTGTTTGGTCGCTTTAATGTTCCTGCCTTGGATATTATTTCCAGCCAACCAGACCCCCTCCATCACCCCACCCTTTTCGCGACCTCTCCTCTTCACAATACAACTAGTATGTTGACCGATCATGTGTCATGTGTCCGTCTGTCCCTGCATGCTGGCACCATTGGCCTGGAAGGCATTGTGCCCCCAATACACACACACACACACCTCTATCTCTCATCTGGAATGTTTGTTCTGAGAGGGTCCTGTTACACAGGGGGGGGGGGGGGGGGGGGGGGTTATGGTTCTGGTCTGCAACAACATCACAGCACTCACAGCACCAAAGAATGGGGAGGGGTGAAGAGGGGGAGGGGAGATGGCAGGACGAGAACATAAAGAAGAAGAGTCCCATAACAGGACGACTGTCTGCCTCTCTCTGTCCCTTTATCCCTCCTTTTCCATCCCTCCATTCCTCCCTCTTCCTATCTCTCCACCTCCCTCTTTTGCACTGTTCACGCCCTCAGTGAGCGTGGGAGACGAGGCGGAGAGCTGTGTGCTGAGCAGAGCAGACACACACTCCTACACACAGCTGGCACATACAGAGGAAACTATTCCAGAGTTTGAGAGGTGAGTTGGGTTAACTTTACTGGGATATGGGTTTCTGCTATTGCACACATACACCATATGCAAACTAACAGAAAGACAGATGCACACAGACACACATTTACACCCAGTAAAGAAAGTTGAAGTGACTCACTGGCAGTTCTTTTGTTAGTTTTGAATATTTTTCTGTCTTCTACTTATGTACTCATTTCTCATGTTAAGAATCTGTCATGCTCAAATCTCATAATATGTTGTGTAGTTGTGTTTGAATTTGTGGATCTTAACCAAACTTGTGTTAAATTCATTTATATAAGTATTTAAATGTTTAAGGTTTCTATCAGATGTCAGAACAATGCTTTTGTCTGAAGAAGTTTTGTAGAAAAGTGATCCACTTCTAGTACATGTTTTGACTCTTCAGATCTGTGTCTTTAGGTCTTTCCTCTCAGATCTGCTTTGTGGAAATCTGGAGGTCAGACATCTGCTCACAGCCTGCCTCTCCCCAGTCCAGTGGGCACCCTAAATCTAAGGCCTACCCTCACCCCCACCCCAACCCAGACTGGGGAAGAGACAGAAGCCAGCAGGGAGCCTGGTGAAGGGAGACAGAGATTACTGCCAGAGGGATAGTTAACAGACCGTGACCCCTGACCCTCAACCCCCAGTCCCTTTACCTCCCTGTGTGCTATCCAGAGCAGGCATGGACAGCAATCAGCTGACAGACGAGGATGTGTCAGGAGAGGAAACAGTGTGTGCCGTGCTGGCCCGCTACGAGGGAACCCTGAGGGACGCTGTCAGGAAGATTCACATGGACGTTAGTACCTTCAAGCAGGGTGTGGAGCTGCGCTTAGAGGAGGCAGGGCTGGGGGGGGCGTTGGGCCAGGCGGTGGCCCAGCTGCAGCAGGAGAACCGGCAGCTCCGGGTTCAATTGGAGACTCTGACCCGACAGGTGGAGCTCCTCACTGGGAAGCTGTGGGATCGCAGTGCAGTGCTGAACAACCACAACCACTGGGATCTTCAGGACACACACGGCCAGAACAGGACCCAGACCCAGTCCCAGACCAAGCCCCAGGTAGCACAGTCAAACATCAGCCAGACAAGTCCCCCATCTCCCCCTTTTTCCCTCATTAGCTCTAGTAATCCCCCTGGTCCTGGTCTGGGAGCTCAAGTGTCCACCCCTTCTGGTCTAGACTCAAGCTGTCTTGGCCCAGTGTCCAGTCTTTTTGACTCAGTCTCCACCACCCCTGGCCCAGTTTCCAGCCCCACTGGCCCAGTCTCCAGCCCGACTGGCCCAGTCTCCAGCCCCACCACGGCCCGCTTCTCCAGCAAAGCCACCTTCACAGTGTCCAGCAAGACTAATGTGAGTAGCCTACAGAATAACACAAGTGTCCTGCAAAATAATCAACCTCCTCTGTGCCCTACTAGTTGCTTGTCATGCTGTCTCTGCTTGGGGTCTCTGTTAGGGGATGTTATCTTGAATTCAAGAGATAACCACCCACAGCATGATGGTTTTTCTTTAAAAGCTTCATGACAAGACTAAATTGTGTGTGTGGCATTATAACTGTGTCTAGTTAATGTGATATCTTTTGGTTACCGCAATATGCTCAGTAGTATTACTACTGTGTCACTGTGGTTAACTGATTTGATAACTGATGACAGGTTAGGCTCATATCATAACTGACTGGTGCAGATCATGAGACCACTTCTTTGCCTTGGTTTTCACTCAAAGCTGCTCTCTGAATAAGCAACAGTCTGCACACAGATGTGACTCTGATAAGCAGCCGTGTAGCCACAGCTAGAGAGCTGCCAGGGGAATGTGTGTAGACCTGCCATCAGCTTCGCAAGTTGTTACTGCACATCCACACCTGTCGAACTCATACACACCCGCACACACCCAGACACCTGACTTTTAGCACTGCTTCTTCGCTGCCATACCTAGTTAGAGTTAACGCCAAATTTAGGATGCGGCTGTCCAGCCTCACCATATGAATCTGGTCATTGACTGACTCCCAGCCAAAACACTGAAGGAGCCGAGCACAGAGTCTGGTGTGACTAACTCAACAGGTCATGTGACTAAGAGATAGATAAGAGGTGTGTGTGTTATCTGAGAGTTCTCTGTGGAAAATCCATCAGACCACACTAACCCTGTCACAGTGACAAAACCCAGACACAGGCATCACGCACATCCTGGAACTTACTCAGTTAAAGACAGTATATTTTCCAGGTTAATGTGTTTCTCCCCATCTCTGACATACAAGAGTATACAGCTCCCTCCTCCGCTCTCCACTCACACACTGTCACGCACACAGAGGGGAAAACACACACCCCGGTCACATTCCTCTGTGATGAGATATCTTAGACTCTATCTCTCACTATTTTGTATATGCTGTATGTCTGTATTTTTATGTGTGTACTGTCTCTTTAAAAGAGAGAGAGGGATGTAGAGTGAAAGAGAGAGCGAGAGAGAAGTTACTGAAAGTGCTTTTTGCCAGATTCTTGTGATATTAGACTGCCTGTTAATAGTGCAGTGTGATGGCATTTCTGTATGTGTGCTTTGCAGAGTATTGAACGTGAGGAACCAGCTCCTCCCTCCTCTGGGCTTGAGAATGGACACTCTATTGCCTCAGACAAACCATTTACAACTCCAGACAAACACTCTTCTCACCCAGGTAAAACTCCCACTCACCCAGGTTCCCCAACATTAACCTTTACCAGAAGAATGTACTCAACCTCAAAGGGGTGCGTCCTAAGAACTTAGAACAGCAGCATATATGTTATATTTGTTCTTGGTAAATGCATGTGCATTCGTTCTTTCAATCAGAACATTCAACCATGCTCTTTGGGAAGAGCCTGCAAGACACTGACGGCCCACACCAACATGCTGCATCTGTTGCCATACCGATGCCACACCTGCCCATAACTGCCACAACCAAGGTGTCTGAAGCCTCAGCAACCTCCCTCATGAACATCCCTGAGTCCTCCAGTAATCCTGTCAGTCCCTTGCATGTCTCAGAGCCCCTGCCCCTTAGTCAATCAACTGGTAACAACAAGCAGCCTCTACAAACCCCAGAGACCCTCTCACAGCCAGGTAAGAGAGAGATCAATCTAATTATTGCTTATCTACATCTTAGCAACCAAGTCCTTCACCTAAAACTGACTCACAAAGAGCTTTCAATTTCAATTGTTAACTGAGGCGAGGTGTGATGAAGGCCTCTTCTGTACACCTCCACATTCCACGTAACTCTCTGACTAATCCATTACTGTGACTCTTCTCCTTCTATTGTAGTTTCCTTAATGAAGACTTTGACTCCATCTCCCATCAGAGCGCTGGGTTCTCCACAACTTCAAGGTAAGAGTGTGAAGCAGCTTCTGTAAATTCACTAAATGCACCTCGAACTAGGAACAGGTATGCATCAAAAGGATTATCAAGAACTAGAACTAGACCTAATACCTTGTGTGGTGCAGTTTTCATCTCTATGGTCAACTCTGCTTGTGTGTCCTTTGCAGACAGGTCCGCAACCCGTCAGTCAGTCAGTTGTGGTCTGCACCAGCTTGATACAGAGAGGCAAGTTCAAATATTTAGTCCAGCTGACTGCATTCAAACAAGACTTTATTGCTGTTCTATCTGTCTGTCTGCCTGACTGTATCTGCATCTGATCTGTCTGTCTGTCTAACATATGTGTCTGTCTCAGGGTCATGGATGTGAGCAGAGGTGTGTCTCTGGGGAGGGGTGTGGAGAGAAGGCGGGAGCTAGTAAGGTCACAGACTCTGCCCCGAAACATCGGTGCGCAGGTGCGCCGACCACTCTTTGAGAAGCTTGATTCTGAAGCAGACAGGTAACTGCTGAATTAAACCTTCATCCGTGATCTCAGCATCTGGCTGGTGTCTGCTTGTTTTTCTGACCTGTCAGTCTCTTACTCTCTCCCTCCCCCTCTTAGTAGGCCTAAAACTGTGGACTCCAAGCCAAAGCTAAAACGTTCTCAGAGTTTTGGAGTTTCCAGTGCCAGCAGCATCAAACAGATCCTCCTGGAGTGGTGTCGCTCCAAAACCATAGGCTACCAGGTAAACATGCTTCAGTCTCAGGCGACCATGTGAACTTTTTATACCAGTGTTTAATTACTATTGTGTTTGCCTGGTAGTGAAGTATAATATTTATTGCTTTCAATGTTTTCACATATCTGGTTTGTTCTCATGTCTTGTTTACTTTGTACACGGACACATTCTTTTAACCTCACCTCACTTCCTCATATTCTACAGAATATCGACATCCAGAACTTTTCATCTACTTGGAGTGACGGCATGGCTTTTTGTGCACTGGTCCATTCCTTCTTCCCAACAGAGTTTGATTACAACCTCCTGACTCCTGCCAACCGCAAACACAACTTTGAGTTGGCCTTCCGTACCGCAGAGTAAGAAGCATATGTGGAAATTGTGTTTTCCCTGAACCGACAACAAATACAAAATGTAAAATGACACAATTACAGCACCAGCTTTATTTATTTAGAACAGAGCAGCTCTGGTTTACAAGAATAGAGCACCTCTGACTGATCATAATAGATAAACCAAATGAGCCTGGTGCCTTCAACTGTTTATCAAACACATGTGCTCTTTTAAAGCGTTTTCCATGGGTAACTTTAGAGGGGCAGAGTGTCCTGCACGCACAACCACAAATAGAAACAAGATTCATAGAATCACTTTCTGACTAGTCACAGTCCATGCTAATCATTAATAGCGCTCATGCATTAAAACACTTGGGATTACATTACAAAATTTCCGTTTGCATCTCTGTCTAGATTGTCTGTCTGGAAGTTCCCCACCCTCCATCCTCTTCTCCATGCCTTCCTTCTCTCTCCTCCCCTTTCCTCCTCTTCACTTCTGTCTTGTTCAGTTAGTTAAGGTCAGCCCCACTGACCAATATTGTTGTTCCAGGGAGAAGGCAAACTGCGACCGTCTGATCGAGGTGGAGGATATGATGGTGATGGGCAGAAAGCCAGACCCCATGTGTGTCTTTACCTACGTCCAGTCCCTCTACAACCACCTGAGGAAGTTTGAGTGATGACCCAGACCCAGTCCCACATCCACTACTACACCCTATCTGGGCCCACAACCATATCCACCACCACACCCATACCCTGGGCCCACAACCATATCCACCACCACACCCTACCCTGGGCCCACAACCATATCCACCACCACACCCTACCCTGGGCCCACAACCATATCCACCACCACACCCTACCCTGGGCTCAGTAACATATCCACTACACTGCAGGCCCAGTCCCATATCCAACACTACACCCTATACTCTGTTCCCAATCCAAGCCTACTCCCAGTCCCAAATTCCCGACTACAGCCTGGATGCTCTCCTTCCTTTGACCCATTCAGACCTGCTGAAGGACAACCCTTCCCTCTTCCATAACTGTCCCAACTCTCTCTCCTGGGGTTAGCAAGAGAGCTGCACAGTTGGACAGATTCTGGACAGACTACACTGACCCCTGATGGTAAAAACAGAACACTTCAGCAGCACTGCAGTCTCATCACCATGAGGTCTCACAAGACTAATAAGAGACACAGATACACCCTGGAGTTAAGCTATGGACAACTGCAAGCCCTGAGACAGTGCAAAACAATAAGCCCTGAAAACAGATACTTGACTATTTCTGTCAAGTATCTGACTGTTTCTCTGACTATGTGTGTGAGTATGTATGCCTCTCTGACTTTCTACAGCGTGTATGTATGAGGTTTTGATTATCTATTGACATAGCAGGAAAAAATTGGGAAATGAAAAATGTCCTCAGATTATTGCACTGGACAGCGCATGGCTTTTGGGATGAGACTGACAAATGCCATAGTATGTGACAACTGTAACAGTCACTTGATCATAGTTCTATTTTTATTCAGTTTCTCAACTGTCATCATTTGGTTCTGTGGGACAACATGAGTTATAAGACAAAGCTTGTCTAAAGGATGCATCTGTTGTTTTTTTTTTATTGTTTAGCCATAAGCCCCTCAACCAGGGCTTAGGCCACCTCACAGAGCTCTTAATGAGGAAGGAAGGACAACAAACACAGTATCAGAAACACAGGTAGACAGTGACCTTTCAATGTGCAGATATGCCATAAATCATACTTTTGTTTTTTACAACATGTAAAACGTATTTGCGCTATGGCAGTCTATACTGAAGTGTCATGGGGATTCACATGTACTCAAAATCCAGTACCATGTAACTGAGGGAACTACACAATGCCTTAACTGTCCCAAGGGTTACTGAAAAGATTGTATCATTTATTTTTTTATAGATCATAATTAACATTAATGAATGCGACACCACAAAGCGGAATTGTTCACTGATTGATCTCAACTACTGTGTAAACATTCGCAAGGTCTAAAATCTTCACAAACACTATATCAACCTATTCTACGTCTGACATGAATTACGCATGAAACGGTTTAGTCGGTCACTACCCTAGTGTCTTAACCGTTTAGATAATTATAGGCTACTTGGTTCCTTCCTACTACACAGGTTGCCTATTCACTTTTAAATCAAAAGAAAGCATAGGTTATATGAACAAATCTAAGAGTCAAAAGTAAATTTACAGACAACAGTTTTTCTAATGCTCTGCCCGGTAGGCCCGGGTTTGTTCAGACCCGACGATTCTACAGAACCTCTGGCCACCTAGTCCCTGGACGTCCTGCTCAGTCCGTGCGCCAAGCAGTCATCTCAACGGGGTTTCCACATGGATGGCCCATCGGACCATCATCTGACAAACAGATCCACGCGGAGTGTCAGA
Organism: Osmerus eperlanus; assembly: GCF_963692335.1. Taxonomy (NCBI): domain Eukaryota; kingdom Metazoa; phylum Chordata; class Actinopteri; order Osmeriformes; family Osmeridae; genus Osmerus; species Osmerus eperlanus. Next base: position 8,601,912 of record NC_085028.1, read on the forward strand.
AATCAACAGCAGCGGAAACCGCAGCTTAATATCGTCGCCTTTCTGCCCGGGAAATAGCGATGAGGATTAAAGAGACGGACTCAATATTACAAGCCCCTAACACCTGAACCATGCGCAGATTGATTCGGGGTGAGCGACGGCGTGCGTGGGGTATAAAGGGATCTTCACAACCCAGCACCGGGTGCATATTTACCCATGACATCTGGCCAAGTTGATCATAGACAGAATATGGCTCTTTTTGCCCACCCAGACTTTCCTGAGCGTGCATACACTGACCACAGAGACTTTACTGCGCCTTTTGGAGACCAAGATGACGGTAAAGGTATGGTGGAAATGCTTTTTTAATCTAAAATCAAAAAGTTAGACTAACACTGTTTTCCGTAGTAATGACAACAAAGAACATTAATTAATATAGACCCACCTAAAGTAAAGAACATATTTGATAGAATTTACTATACATTTTCTCAAATCTCAAATGTCATTTTTTCTTATTGATACATGTTAATATCTGTCGAGTTTTATTGAGATGATGTATGATAATAAAAAATGATTCCTTCACCTGTATTTAAGGCTAAAACTTGTCGGCTTTATTTGTAGAGACAGGAAAGCAGGGAGAGAAGGAAGAGGCTAATGGTCCGTGAGGGAATCGAGTATGGGCCCCTGCGTTAAGTCTTTAGCCATTATGTGCTCTTATCCGGTGACCCACCAGGGCACCCCAATAAAACTGTTTCGGATTGAGCTATTGCTCAAACGGAAATTGAGTTTTAACCTCAAATGGGATTTTGTTTGTTACTATACTGAATCATTTGCCATGCAGACATGAGAAGTGATGGGTCTGCCGCTGTCCCGTCGCCTGAACGAGGCGGATATAGTGAAGGTCAGCGGAAACGCAAAAGAACCATCTTCAGCCGTGCGCAATTATCGGAACTTGAGCAAGCGTTCGCCATGACGCCATACCCAGATATTACCCTCCGTGAGCGCTTGGCAGCGCACACTCGTCTTCCCGAAAGCAAAATCCAGGTTGGTAACTAATTAATGACCTCTGATAAGGTCAGTTTGAAAGGCCGCTCTTGACACGGGCGATGGATTTACCCTGATCTTTATGCTTGTGTTATAGGTGTGGTTCCAAAACAGACGTGCCAGGAGCATCAAGAGTGGTAGACTCCTTAAGTCAACCAAGGTTGTTCATGGAGGATGTGCTCCTGCAGCCTGCCAACTCCGGGCCAGAGTTCGCTCTCCTGGGCCCTCCTCCTATTCCTCCACCCCTGCCATGGAGCTGTTCAGGCCGGACCAGAGCCAGTGTGAGGATGGACTGCAGCAGCTGTTCTGTTCTGACTGGCGCAACCTCTGCAACTACCCAACCTCCCGCCAGCCCCCGCCCGTCTCTCCCAACTTGTCAGAGTCTCTCCTCTGGGAGGACGACTGTCGCCTTCCCCTGGGAGCCTTGCCTGCCCCTGCAGCCATGCTCAGACATCCCCACACTTCCCATCCTTATCAGGCCTGTGCCGTGGCCTCAGGGTTCAGGAACTACACGTCCCAGAGTCTGGCTGGTGGTGCCACCAAGTATGGGGCTCACTGTTCAGTGGACCAGGTGGTGCCTTCCAACCCTCAGCAGATGTACTGGGACATGGGCCCTGCCCAGACACAGACCTCCATGGGCTACATTTCTGACCTCATCTACAACGCTGCCATCGTCACCAACTTTCTGGAGTTCTGAACCCTATCGCTCCTGACTGTGACTATGCCTCCCCTGATATCCACACCATAAATTAAAAACTCATTGCATTGTTATATATTGACCATTCTGAAACAGAACAATTACATCAAGACTGGAAATGGATGATGGGAGCATCCCTGCCTTCTCTTCCCCATCTAAAACTCCTTCATGACTCTCCTGTCCATCATGTGTATTTGTTTTTACAGTGACCAAACTGTGGTAACTAAGCAGCAATACTTTTTACATCAAGTAGTGTGTGTGTCGTTTGCCATCTTGTAAGTGTGATATCTAATTAGCAAAATTAAGAATTTAAACAGTTTCCCGTTCAGTTTACATTATGTTCAGTAGTCTGTGGTGTTTAGAAAGACTGTATTGGCTGTGTATGTTGTGACCTGAGAAGCTAGCTGATATGAAAAACATTAAGCCAGTTGTTTAGACAAACTTATCTGGTTGTAGAGACCCACTATCTGACCAGAGATTTGATCCTTGAAATGTTTAGCTCTTTGGGGAGTATTATCTTTCAAAATATCCAGATTAAAATGATTCCTTGTGGAAAGATACCACGACAGATATAATTATTCTCTGTAGATTTTTTTCCCTGTAAGTATGAGATGGACAGAGGGGAAAATGAATAATAAGAAATAAATTAGAACTGGAGCTCAGAATCTATCAGCTTAGCTTTAATTCTGGCTGGATTTAGGTTCTGCACTGAATTGTTATATGTGAGTCTACAGGACAAATATGACAGGAGACTGCTGGACACTGATCTCTGCATATCATAATAATCTTTAATACCAAATCATCTTTCAATAAACCCTTAATCCTGGTGTCAAATCTCAGATCTTAGATACTTTTTTGTATTCCAGATGTAGTTACATGGTTTAATCTTTCAGTTGAGATGAAAGGACAAATGCTTATTTACTGATCAGATATTGGTACAGTGGGGCAGGATCAGATCTTTAGATATAATATTAGAATTGTTTTGCATCCTGACAGATCTCTGTTGTTGTGGAGGATTTAGACTTTTCATACTCCGGCTCACAGAGGGACATTGTAATTGGTTGTTTTTGTTCCCTGGGCCATAGAAGGCCTCTTACCCCTGACAGATCAGCAGTCCAGTACACACCCACCCTCACCCTGTCCTGGACATAGCCTAACCTACGACTGATAGTACCTGCACATCTGACAACTGGTCAGAATTCTACATAGCAGCACAGACTCACAGATACTCGTTTAGCACCAGAACAGAACTCTTAACTATCAAGCTACAATGCATCTGGAAAGTAATCACAGCGCTTCACTTTCTCCACATTTATTCATTCCTTATTCCAAAATTGATACATTTTTCCCCTTTAAATTCTACACCCATAATGACCAGGTGAAAAAATTAAGAACTAAAATAATTCACAGCCTTTGCTCAATACCTTGTTGAAGCACCTTTGTCAGCAATTACAGCCTCAAGTCTTTTTGAGTATGATGCTATAGGCTTGGCACACCTATTGCCGTCATGGCAAAGGCAGTGAATACTTGAATAAGTATTGGTACCATACCAAACACAAAGATAGCAGGGGCAACTGAACACTTTATTAACTCATGGAACCGTTAACTTTCACCCCACATTGTGAGACAGAACAGGATTTTTAGACCACAAAAACAAATTAGGGCAAATAAATATGACAAACACAACAAATTATTTTAAAAACAGTAGTTAGGTACAGTGTACAATGTTGATTGAATCTGACCATTTAAGTGTAATATTTATAGTTTAGTCCATTTATCAGCCTAAACAGCTGGAATGTTAATCTGAACCATGGTTTGAAGGCTTCCAGACTCCTATGGTTGATAGGGTTTCCCTACTCCTTCCACAAATCCTAGGGTTCTCCAAGCTCCCCCTCCATTGTCCTCACTAGAACATAGAGTTCTGCTAGGCCAACCACAGAGGCAGCGATCACAGCAGCTATCACCCTCTGAAACACACAGACAGCAAATATTATTCTCAAGAACACACACAACCCCACATATAACAGATATATACACAAAATAATTTGCATACTGCTGCTGTCTCTGTGAACAGGTACTGGCTGCCCATGTAGGAACAGGCGAACGTAGCTGCTACTGTCACCAGGAAGTTGAAGACTGTTACAACAACTGCCTTGGCGGATCGCACTGAGGAGAGACAGAGATAAGATAATCACACAATAGATGGGGTGAGAGGGTTAGGTTCAGAGTGATAGAGGTTAGGGTTGGAGATATTTATAAGTCAGGTATGCTCAGTGTTGTATGGACACCAACCTTCCCTTCCAAAGTCTGCTAAAGTGCCATGGCGATTGATTTCCTGGAGTACACAAAATCATTCAAAACATCCTGTTATACTTTTATAACTATAACCCCCGCCCAAACGCAAAAATATAGCTGAATGTTTTTTTCTCTTGAAAATCTAAAACTGTATACACCATTTTTCCTCTCTGTGTTCAGTGCTCATAAGTTATTGGACCAGAGTTCCTATCTGGTACCAAATTTATTAGAACCACCACACAGGAGTTAGACTGCTAGGAAACGGTCAAGAGGAGCAGTATAAAGAATTCAAATGTACCTGTCCTTGTGCTTGTTACAAATGGCACATAACAGCGCTTGTATTTACCTGTGCATTGACGTTTCGTGTGATCCTATTGTACTCCTCATTAGCCAGCTTGGCTTTGATCTTCTCCAGACGAGCCACCAGCTCAGGGTTCTGTTTAATCACACAGAAACACTAACACATTTGTAGGCCCCATTGACTCCTGGAGCTATGCAAGTGGTTTGACACTTCCAGCCAGGAGGTCAGACAGACAAAGGAATATAAGAGGTGTAACTCACCCTGGGTGGCATCTCCACCTGTGGCAGGAACAAGATACTGTCCTCCAAGAGATCATGAAGGAAAACTGGATGACCTGGAAGTAAAGCTTATTTAGCCCCAATGGCATATACAGAACCGTATAGTATACAGAACACTACTACTGTTCAGTACCAAGGCAGAGCTAGTGTTGCTTCGGCACACTATAATTCCTGTTTTAACAAAAAGGTACCGACAAAACATATTGTACCACTTTTCTATACGAATGTGATTTATACCTCGAATGACCCAGAACACTGATATGTTTACTACTAGTACCATACTACTATTGCAGGGGCTCAGTAACATCAAACTGTACCGCCAACAGACTCACTACAAACCGTTCTCTTGAAGACACTTGTGAATTGTTCTTGCTGTTCGGAAGGTCAGGGTAGATGGTTCCTCCTTTTCGACGATGTTCCGAAGTTCCTCGCGAAGTTCGGGAGGAACAGCTAGGTTAGACTGTCCAAGTAAATCGTTCAATCTCTCGCGAAATTTGGTACCAATCACAAAAGACGATGCCATCGTTATATCTTAACAAATGGTGAGTTGTTTTAGAATTCGTAGCTCTAACTACCTGAGGTGGCTATAGCTGAGCTAAACGATGAAGTGCGGTTCTCTTCGCAAAATGGCAGATTAACTAGCGGGCATACACAATGAACAAAATTTACCCATGTACGAGATAAAAATTCTTCATATTCCTAATGAAATCATAAAACGAATAAGATTTTAGATGTAAAATCATCTGCCGAGGAAGTCTAAGAACGCAGCCATATTCAATCCATGTCATGTGACTGCTGTTATTTTTCTTTTTTTCTTCCTCCTTTCCGATTTCAGAAATATTGCCCCTGCAGGTTGGACTGGGTGTTGCTCAGCCAGGTCATATTTCCAATAATGCTTCTCCATTTTCCATCTCTTTGTCACTGAAATAGTAGTAGCCTATAATCAGCTTTGAAATAAATGACACTCTATGTCCTGTTTTAATGAGATCCTGTGTCCATTACTGTTTCATAGCATTCCACACTGCAGAGTAGCTAACCCACAAGCCAGTGTTGCACACTTACATTTGAACTAACATCAGCATGCTTATGACACACCTACAGTGCATGCGTATGCACACAAAAAGAAAGATGGCTGCCTGTGCGATACGACAAGGATTTCTGACGACTGTCAGTAAATATAACAAGAAAAATACACAAAGAATGTTGCGTATTATTTACAATAGTACTGGGAGCGAATTAAAAATACCCCGTTTACAGTGTTTAGCGTGCAGACTTCCGAACATTCAACAGACGAGGTTCATGTCGTCACGGTAAGCACTCTCAAGCTAGCCAGCTAGCCACACTACTAGTACTAGCTGTCCTTTTCTTAAGCAGGTTGCCTGGTGGTGCGTAATAACCTATTTGGCAGTCTTTGAGATTACACGGTGAAAAAAATCATGTGAATTTGGCATACATATCTACCCACGGTTCCTGTCATCCATCTAAGGAATTCATAATGAGGCGCACACATGTACAGCAGCCCAGAAAACTACTTGTCAAATGCAGCCTTGTGCTGCTGCTGCTACTAGCTAGCTAGCGAGCTACTGTAATCTCCTCGACGACTTTCTCCACTGCCTTCAGTGTGCACCATGAAGCTTATTAAGCATTAAAACTAATTGACAGTTTGAGTTGAAAGTATAAAAGGAACATATGGACACTACTTAAATACACACTGAGAAGTTTAAACCACAGGCTCATTCCAGATTGCCTGATGTAGGCTACACACAGGTACTAACACAAAATTGCTGCACTTGGGTTGACCTTCGTCAGAAGTATGATTCATACATATGATGTGCTACAATAGTCTGTAGAAAGCAATTAAAACCCAAGGCTAGGCCTAGATGAGGACAGCACTATTTACAATCTCACTGTGGAGCTGGCTCTGAACCATTGCTGAGAGAGCGTCGCATGGCAGTAAGATTGATTTTGTATCAAAAAACATGCTAACCTGTGGATTTCTCACAGATGGGTATACAGGATTTTCAATAGGTCACTGTTACTTGTTGACACTGTTAGGGAGTGTTATTGCTTAATGTAATGTCACAGCTGGTGTTACAGTGCTAATTAATTCTACAGGATTGTGATGAGGTGTTATATTTTTGCTGCAGGATAGGATTTCAGACCACTTTTACAACTGCAATGATATGTAGGCTAGTGTTAAAATTGTAGGATATCAATTGTATTACGTGTTTTTGCTATATTGTTATACTTCCAGTGTCATCATAGTGTAATGTAGGTCCAGTGGTATATGGATGGTGATAAAGAATTGTGATTTAGCTCCAATGTTGAAGAGATGGTGCTATAGGATTGCGATATAGCTCCAGTGTGTCACAGTCTGTGTTTGGTAGGAACAGGCCGGAGGGAAAAGTTCTGGAGACTGTGGGAGTGTTTGAGGCGCCAAAACAGCATGGCAAATATGAAACGGGACAGGTAACATTTTCCTTCTCTCCTTGCAAACATCACAACTTAATTCTCACAAAAACTGGTGGTTGGTTGATTCCATAAAATAACAGTCAGCAGTGATTGTAATGTTTTATGATAGTAGTATTACTGCACATAACCCTATGATAGTACACACTTATTTATTCCCATTGGATTGCATGTTAATTGGAGTGGAGTATCTCCTGACACTGGGACCAGCCCTGGCCTTTCAGTTTACCAGGTAGACCACGGGATGGACACCAGGAATCCCCCACCATTACTGGAGTAACCCAGGTCATGTCTCTTGTCTCCCTAGCTGTTCCTCCACAGTGTGTTTGGCTACAGAGGGATTGTGTTGTTCCCTTGGCACGCCAGGCTCTACGACAGAGATATTACCCCGCCCATGTCTGAAAGGTAGTCCCTCCTACATCAACATAACTCTGTCCGTTGGACATGTAGACTCACCCAAACCCATGGTCAGATTTCCTCACCTGTGTGATTGTTTGTTCCAGTAAGCCCGAGCCTCCTGGGCCACACGGCTCTAAGGAGGTGAAGGGGAAGACTCACACCTACTATCAGGTCCTCATCGACACCAGGGACTGCCCCCACATAGTAAGTACTGCAATGGTTGGATCCACTACCACCGTTAGCTGTGAGGCAATGTTTGTTTTAGCCCTGCTGGCCTCCAAACCGAAAGCCTCATACTGAACTGATCAATACGAATAGGTGTATTGTTAGACCCCTATTAATGATGGTTAAATACTGGTTCACTCCTCTTGCACTCTGCGTAGAAGTTATAATCATATTATATAATCATTAATATCATAATGCAATGCTTCAAGAGTGTCTGGCTTTTAACCTCCAACTCTTAGTCTTAGAACTGAGACCAAGCCTACAACCAACCTTTAGTCAAAGAGAGACTAGGCTCCTGTTAATCCTTTAAAAAAAAAAAAGGTTATTTCTTCCTGGGTTCATGTAGTGCTGCTGCCTACATCAGTCTTATTGTTGTTTCTTGTTGTGTTACCAGTCCCAGAGGTCCCAGACTGAAGCAGTTACATTCCTTGCCAATCATGACGACAGCAGAGCCCTCTACGCCATCCCAGGTAGCAACAGAAGAACAGGTGGAATCGGGACTAGAGGAAGACTTGTATTTTCATGTAGTGAGATGCTCTAACGCTCTCTCTGGCTCCCTCTCTTTTTGTCTCCTTTTCATAGGTCTGGATTATGTGAGCCATGAAGACATATTGCCATACAACTCTGCAGAGCAGGTCCCCATCCAGCACGAGCTGTTTGAGCGCTTCCTCATGTTCAACCCTGCCAAAAGTATTTCCTTCACATGATCTCTTACAACTATGGGATGGGAACAGGTTTAGTCACCAATAATGAATTGATGGCCAGCACTCATGTCATAATCTTGTTCTGATTATTTCAGAGGTCCAAAATTGGTAGATCTCACTCTTGAAAATAAAATAGCCATATCAGGATTCTGTGTGTGTGCTGGTTAGTCATGTGCTATTCATATACAATATACTGTGTGTCTATAGGTTAAATCACCCCAAAGTTCAGTGTGTGAAGAGTTTAAATTACTGTGTGAAAAATGCAGAAGAATGGTCATGCAGTACACCATGGCATATATATACGTAGGTATTTGATCGGGCATGTCAGCCATGTTTGATTAAATGGCTTTCCTGTACGGGTAACTAGCGCCACCATTTACTGAGCGGGACACCTTGAAGGCATGGCAGGAAAAGAACCACCCCTGGTTGGAGCTGTCGGACGTGCACCGTGAGACCACAGAGAACATCAGAGTCACTGTCATCCCCTTCTACATGGGCATGAGGGTACGGGATCCTATCCTTTTCTACAAGGGCATGAAGGTTTAAGGTTTCTATCCTTTTCTGTAAGGGTACCAATGGTATGAAAGACAAGTCCTTCCACATAGGAATATGTACAAAACATAATAATAAATAACCCTTGTTTCTTTCAGGAGGCACAGAACTCTCATGTGTACTGGGTAAGCAGCCATATTATTTTCCTGATTTAATGAGGGACCTTCCTAGCAAGACACACAATCACAATTCCCAGGTCACTGGTACTGAGTATGAACAGGATATGTGAACTTGCTGCTGGTGTGTATACACAGTGGCGGTACTGTATCCGTCTGGAGAACATGGGGGAGGAGGTGGTTCAGCTGAGAGAGAGACACTGGAGGATCTTCAGTCTGTCAGGAACCCTGGAGACCGTCAGAGGACGAGGAGTGGTGGGACGTGTGCGTAGCATCACATACTCTGTCCATCAGAAACACTCCCATTGTATTTTGAAAGTTCTTGAATTTGATGATTGAGGTATGCAACCTCACACCAACTGTGTTCTATGACCCCTGGTGTATGTTTGTGTTCCTCCAGGAGCCAGTGTTGTCCAAGGAGCAGCCAGCCTTTCAGTACAGCAGCCATGTGTCTTTGCAGGCACCCAGTGGACACATGTGGTGAGAAGCAGCCTTCATTGTTCACCCTTGATACACAATCAAAATTTAAAAAGTCTTCTTTTCTTTGTTCCTTCTTTCATTCCTTCCTTCCTGTGTGTAGGGGGACGTTCCGTATTGAGAGAACTGATGGCTCCCACTTTGATGTGCGTATTCCTCCATTCTCCCTGGAGAGCAACAAGGATGACAAGGCCCCCCCTGCTGGCTACACCTTTTAAATCCACCCTGGCGCTGCAACAAAGATGGGACAAGCCATGCTGAGGAACGGATCAAACATACCCATCCTCCTTACATACATTTTGTCGTGAGAGTTTTCAAAAAACATTGTAATTATGAGCATTTTTAGATATGCTCATTTATAAACAGGAATTAATGTTCACCCGACATTGCATCTGGTTGTACCAGCCTAACATTTCTAGAGGGGTCAGTATGAGGCAGCAAAGGAGTGAGCGCAGAGAGAAAGCGTGTGAGTTCAGATTTAGGGAGGTATTTCAAACAGTAAGGGTGTGCTATTGTTATTGGTGTTTTCCACTGTTGATATTAAAGCAATATCATCCACACCCTGAATGTAATGGGGAGACCATGTCTGCATCTTTTTTATCAGGCTGGATCCTGGTGTTGTGCCAGGCCCGAATTGCAACCTAACCCTTCTGGTCTGGCTGAAGCCTTGTTTAGGAGAGGAAGTGCATCTGTGCTGTGCCTTGCTCAGGACTAAGCAGTCTGTGTCTATCTCTGTGAGAAGGACTGATGTGGCTCTTGACAGTTTTTTGAAGAAACTACAGTTGTGGTAACTAGTTGGTCCTCTTACCCTGAGTAGATTTTGAGAAAGGATGAACGAGCTAACTGTGAGACTGTAAATAGAGTTGTAAAGTCCAAACTAATAAAGAAATGTACATTTTGACAATGGTTTGATTTCTTTTGTTTTGATATTGTCAAAGAGGCAGAACAGTTTCACAGGATGGTGCGATAACTTCATATTGTCTTGTCAGCTTTCAGCTCACCTGCTGTTTCAGACAAATGTCTACCTTCCTTGACGTGAAAGTGAATGCCTGGCCAACATGGTCACCACTAGGGGGATACACATCCGTTCAGTCTGCTCTGCCGATGAGGTGCCACCTTTGTGAGCAGCTGGATATTGGCCCCTAAAAATAGCGAGTCTTTGAAGTGTTCACTGTCATCATGTTACACCACTGGAAAGTCGAGCACAATAGAATATTTATGCATTCTTACGCTAAGCTTACGTGCAATGTGTAGGCAAAGTTTGTTCGTCCTTAGAAACCTAGTAGTATGTGGAATAGGCTATAGGAGGCTAATTTGTTTTGCTGGTCTTGGCATCTCTCACGAAGAAAATAGTTGGACGTTTTTTTCAAACCAGCCCCTCCCTGCCCTGTGCGCGGTGAAAGGGGCGCACACGCACTGCGCGCACTGGCGATAATTCAGTCTAGAATCTAGCCACCTTGAGCCAGTCTTCTTGGCGTGACCCAATAGATGTTTAGTTCAGAAGCGCTGGTTTCCGATAGTTTTTAAGTTGCGATAGTTTTTTACGGATATTCATTCGTGAGAATGCTGTAATGTTTTTGGAAAAAGAAAGGCAAAATCCTCCGTGAGACGTAGCCTACATCACATCATGTAGCCTACGAATTATTTGGAAAGCTCGGTCGACAGAGGAACGAACCATTGAGGATGTAAACAATACCATGCCCTGTCTCTATTTTTCTGCTTTTTGGCGTGTTTCTTGTTCTTACGTTTGACGAACGTTGTCTTGCTTGAGCTGCTCTAATTCTTGATTTAACAACAAGGAGTCCGGGAGACAACACCAGCGCGAAAAAATATAGAATTTAAAACACTTAATATTTCCCCGCTGTAATGGGCGGCAAATGCTATTTAGATCCAAGACGGTGTCCAATAGAAATGTGTGCTTAAGGACTTTGCTGAGGAAACGAGTGCGCACTCGTATGTGTTCGGCCATGCGACTTGCAGCATCATTGGAGATCTTCCCGACCTGACGGGATTTTTCTTGGTGTTAGTTCAGCATGAATTGGGGCTTAGGCTAGTAATGATTTAAATGACCGATTATGTGACTGGAATACAAGGCCGAGTGTCGCCATCAATGTCATTGTCAGATATTTAACATAGGCTACTGCAAATATTATTGGATTCATGTGAGGCAACAAATTGCACAACAAAAGTTATGGTCATTGATGGAGAGCCTTTTTTTGGTTAGACTTTCAATTTCGAGGGGCCAACACCACAGGCTCGTCACCAACTGTCCCATTACAAGACCAACTTCAAATAGGAATCTCTGTTGATGCTGTAATTCCAAAGTGGGGTTATGTCTCGCAGGCCAGACTAGTGGAAGTCTTGAACTCTTCACCTGGCATCAGGATGCCGGCTAGTTCTGAACTGAACTTGAACCAGTACTAAACCGGTATTAAAATATGTTTAGCACAACATAGAAGGTTCAAACTCATTTCCCCTCTTTATCAAGTCTTAACTGCAGTTCACATTGAAACCATCAAGAAGATGGGTGCCAGACAGACCAAAGGAGCAGGCCCAGATGCTGGACCTAGCCCACAACATGGCTGGAAACGGACACCAAGCAAAGAAAGAGGTGACATCTTTGCCTCATTCATGTTGAGGTCAGGTGATCGCCTGGGCCGTGGCGGGACGGCACCCCCCTACCAGCGGCGTATTTGCATGATCCAGGACATGCTGCTACTCGCCAGGCAGGGCCGACAGGATGAGGCCACAGAGATGCTGAAGACACTCCGACAGGTAGCTTTCTTCAGTCTCCATCTTTGTGGCACTGCTACATAACAACCCGGCTAGTTCTGAACTGCTACACACAGACCTCTCATTGCTGCCTAACAAAGCTGTTGACCACAGATCTCTCTCAAAATCTGAAATAAACATGGCTACCTAATTGGGGAAAGAGATATACTGTACAGCTTTGACAGATAGACCAGCTAAGGCTGTCAGTTGTTTTGTTGTATTTAACTTTCCCAGAGAAGTCATTCAAAAATAGAGATAGAGAATAGAGAATCATGGCAGAAGATAGAGAGATCCCAAACAAAATTCAAGTGAATGAGATGGAGATTGAGAAGAGGGAAGGCAAAGGAAATTAAATGGCAAGGAAAATAGGACATCATTTGTTTAAACTTGATGTGGTTGATTTGACAAGATAGGCTACACATACATACATTTTTGACTGGTCTCAGATGAGTGATGAGTTATCAGCTGTGTAAACAACTATGCATGATGGGAATATAGTGGATTGTGCTAAAGGTCAACCAATCCCAAGCCTCAAAGGATTGTCCCGCTGTTACGGATCTAAAGAGCAGTGATTAAAACAAGAGGTTGTGATTAGTTGAGGGGGAGGCGAGGAGTAGAAGTGGACAAGAGGTTGAGGGTGGGCCAGAAAGGGAGATGCTCTATAGCATTGAGAAAATCTGTCTCTGCTGTCCAGGTGCATTTTTTTCCGGAAACCGTGGCAATAGTCTGAGGTTTTGAACAAACAAGAGTTCATTAAATGAACAGGAACCTTGTTGAAAGCTAAAATGGCATGCACAGTTATTATCTCTGCCTCAGTTAACATTATCTTTCAGCATCGCTGTCTGAGTTAGCTTGTCCTTCTTAGTTAGCATCTCTGTACCTTCTCTGTTTCAATTAGCATTTCTCTGAGTAAGGATATTAGATTTATTTTACAGTGTCTTTGTTTCAATTAGGATCTACATATTCAAAATTGGTTACTGGGCAAACATAATAATTAATTGCTGCTTAAATACAATTCTTGTTCAGTAATGTGGAATATAAATTGTGAATGATCTATTGAAGTTTCATAGCTTCTCATTATAAAGGAAGAAATAGGTTATCTATGACCTCACACAAGCACAAACCCTTAACCCCCACCTGTGTGTGTGTGTGTAGGACTTGGGGATGGAGTCCACATCGCTGGATGATGTGCTGTACCGCTACGCCAGCTTCAGGAATCTGGTGGACCCCATCACTCACGACCTCATCATCAGCCTGGCCAGATATGTCCACTGCCCCAAGACGGTAGGGCACATCTATTATGTTTTCATATTGTGGTCAGTTACCTTATTTTGTAGAAGCAAGTGCTTGTGTACAACATAAACAGACATGCCGTAATATCAGATGCTATAAGAGTCACATCCTCCTGACTGTCTTGGTCTCACTATTAGATTAGAGACACTCCAACTGTGCATTTGCTGTGAGTATTGAACGATGTGTGTTTTCATTAAAGACATGGAAAGATGTGTGTGAAAGTAACAATCCATTAGGGACATGGAGAAGAGAGAGGAAGAGAGATAGAATGGGTGATATGTAAACCTTTTGTATCTGTGTCGATGATCTACAGAGCTTTTCCTTCTTTATCTGTCTCTCTCTGTGTGCTCTCTTGGTTGGTCCTCTCTCATTTCTAATTCAGCTCACATCCTGTGATTCTCTCGTGTTTCTCTTTGCTCTACACTCCTCTTAGCTCCTCACTTCTCCCTTCTGTCCCTATCTGCTTCTCTCGGTTCATTATGACCTCCTGTCAACAATGATTAACCTGTTTTGTCTGTCCTTCTGCCCTTCTCCCTGACTTTCAGGAGGGGGATTCTCTGGGCGCCATGGAGAAGGTGTGTCGCCAACTGACCTATCACCTGAGTCCTCACTCTCAGTGGAGACGCCGGGGCCTTCTAAAGAGGAAGCCTCAAGCATGGTGAGGATATGCATTGCTGTGTGCATGTGTGTTTATGTATAAAGTGTGTAGCTGTGTAGGCAGTGATCACCTTATTCTCTGTCCAAGCCTGAGTTGATTCAGAGCTTTTTGGCTACATCTTACAATAAGCACACTGTTCTGCCTTGCCTCATCTTATGCTGCATTCAACTTTAATTTAACTAAGTGCTCACCACCTCAACAACTCTCCCTCTATCTAACCACCCCGTCCCCCCACACACACACAGTCTTAAGGTGGTGCTGTCCACTCCTCCCCCCAGCGGAGCGCTGGACCTATCAGGGATTCCCCTTGTAGTGAGGGACATGGAGCGCCTGTGCTGCCACCTGCAGCGTCATGCGGCCACCCTGTGCAGCCTGGAGCTGGGCTTCACCGAGCTCACAGACGAGGCCTTCCTCCTGCTGCTGCCCACCCTGGCAGCTCTGCCACATCTGGAGACCCTGGCGCTGAACGGCAACCGTCTGACGCGTGCTGTGCTCAAGGAGCTGACGGACAGCCTGAAGGACTCGGACAGCTTCCCTAGTGTGACCTGGATCGACCTGGGCAACAACGTGGACATCTTCTCCCTGCCTCAGCCCTTCCTGCTCAGCCTGAGAAAGCGCTGTCCCAAGCAGGGGAACCTGCCTACCATCCTAGAGTTTGGAGAGAGCCAGGTCAGCGAGCCGGAAGGTAGAGGTGACGATGATGATGCTAACAGGACAGAGAGCATGGGGGAGCTGCGCTCTGAAGTGGAAGGGGAGATGGACGGAGAGACGGAGATAGAGGAGATGATGGAGGAGCTGCTGGACTTTGACAGAGAGGTTCAGGGAAAGGAGGACGAGCTGGAGGACAGCATGTGGACCATGGAGGAGAAGGGGAAGGAGAGGAAGAGGGAGGAGTCACAGGGGAGGGTGGTAAGGGCTGAGAGGGAGGAGGACGATACACACAGCAATTCCTCCAATCCGTCTTGCTCCAGCCCATCTCTGAACTCCTCAGGAGCCATCGAGCCAATGAGAGAGGAAGGTGGTGATTATGGGACTGACAAATCGGATCATCTGACTTGATGGAAGTCTGTTTTCTCTCTGCTTGTATTTCCCTTCCATGGCAAAGTATTGTCCAGAGGGAAAGAAGAGTATAAGAGGCGCAAAAAAGACTGAAAGGGTGTATAGAAAAGAAGAGAAGCAAATGTAGAGAAAGAAAAGAAGAGGAAGAAAGAGAGGAGAGATTGCTAGTCACTTCAGACACATTTAAGATAACCTCTGTTGAGATTAGCTTGCTAGACAGGAGTGCATCGTTATGAGAGAAGGTAATATTTGATTCATGTTTTTGGTCATCTTATTTTTCCTTTGGAGCACAGCATAGTAGAGATGTGTTTTCCGTCTTCCAGCATAGGAAACATTTGTATAATAGTTTAAGAACTGCTACATGAACACATGTAGGCTATTTGTTATTCATGTCAACTCTGACACATATTAGGGGGTTCAGATTGTCCTTGCTGAGCCTGTCCTGCGATTGTATATATGCCTATATGTGCCTGGCACTTTCTTCCAGTCTGTTTGTGTCAGACAGACTGGAATACTGACACACAGACAGACAGTGTAGAATGGGTTGAGTAAGACAGGCCTGTTCTCTTCTGTCTCTGTTCACAGTTCTGTTCTCTGATGCTTATTGTATGCCCGAATGAGTAGTCACTCATGTTATGAGTGAGTTATTGGACTGAGCTGCACTTTGGTTGTAAAAGTGTTTTGGACCTCATAGTAGTGAAGTATGCAATGGAGGAATATGCTGCTTTGAGGTGTTTGGTGAAAAAAATGCAATGGTCAACAGGGAATAGTAACTAAATTAGGATTAGGGATCCAAAGAATGTGTAGTTTCCAGCCACATTTTCATCTAACCTTTCTTAAATATAGCTTTTAAATGCTTACAGTGCTGTATTTATTCACTTGGCTAGAACATTATCATCATGCATGTAAACCAGTCTGCATACATTATTAGCATTACGCATGTAAACAAGTTTGCATACTTAACTATAGCCTACAGGTCTGTCCAGAAGTAGGACATCCCCTTAGGCAACACTGTAGCCTGTGTAGCTGTCCACTAGCTAGTGTTTTTCACCACTTGTGGGTCAGTCATCATAAATACATCATTATGCTAATGTGCTTGATATGATGTCAATTTTACCCTTTAAACTCAATGGCTCCTGAATATTCACGGTGATCATGGTTGCCAGCCATGCAGGGAAATGTTCTACATGGATGCAGTTAGCCAACATTCAATGCATTCAAAGCAGAATGAAACAATAACCTTATATATAGGCTCTAGAGCAATGTCACTCTCATGAGGCAGTCTACGTGAGGCACCCCTATACACTTTCTTATTTTTATTTGTTTCCTTGATTCTCAGGTCTTTGAAGACAAACTCTCCCTTCAGAGATAGTCCTATTGAACGGTTGTGTATGTTTTCTGTAACTTCTATGGTCTACTCTTGGTCTAGTGTACATACACAATTGTTCTATTTTCCTGTTAGTGGTAGTGAGTAAACTATGTCCTGGATCAGCGGCTTCACAGCCCATGGGCTTCCCTCACTTCCAGGATCGTCTACAAATCTTTTAGCAATGTGTCACGCTTACACCCTCTGTCTGTGTTTACTCTTGTCTAAATGCAGACATAGTGTTCAAGGAATACATTTTAGAATGAACCCTATATAAACATGACGTTTCAAACCTGATGACTTGATGCCTTGCCATGATTAAATAAAAATAAACAAATTCATTTTTATTGTGTTGTTAGTACAATACTGTATGTCTATGGGTTAAGTTTAAGGTTAGGTAACTATGATTGAGTATAACTACCGGTCTTTAGTCTCTGTGTTCTCTTTCTCCAAAATGTAGGAATGCTGCCCAGGACATCAGCTCCAAATTTCTTCCCAAGCATTTCCCCCCAAAATAACACATTTCCATATATGGGTATCCATCTTTGTTTTATCAATAACAAGAGCTCAGTCAGACTGACTGAGACAGGATGACTGTTGCTCTGAGACTTATTTGAATGATGGAACTGCCCAAACTCTGTCAAGCTGGACAGCAACTGTGACTACAGTCTAGGCAGGCTCTGAGTTGGCCAAGATGAATAGGGTAAAACATTTTCTCCGATTTTTCTACCGATAACACAATTTTATGATGTCAGGATGAACAAATGAATGAACAAAATAATTTTAGCTCAAGGTACAGATTTTTTTTTTACAACGATATGTTTACGCTTACGCTTATTTTTCTTTATGCTCCTGCCTATCCACCGAGGTCCATAGAGTCCTACCCTCGAGATACACTACTGGGACTACACTGACATCAGGTGGCCAGACACCTAACTTGCATGTGAAAAAAGTAGGCTCTTAACTGGAATGGTTGTCAACATTTGTATTTGAAATTCAACACAATACTAAGTAGGCTGTATCCTATGCTAAGGATAGCGTTAACAAAACGTATTATAGTGGGTTCGTTTTAATTACACATTATTTAAATAAAATGTAGGCGTAGGCTACATGTCATGGAGGGTGAAGCCCGCCAGCCAGGAATCAATTAAACTTTAAAAAACAGTCCTAGAAATGATAGAAAGGTACACAGATTACAAAGAAAATTGCACATCTGACGATAAATTACATTTATATATTATAAATTAATATTTCAAATCAATTGCTGTCAATATGGTTGGGTAAAAATATTGATGCAGAGAAAACCCGCTCTTGAGCCCCTCAACATGGATGTGGTATGGGAGTTATTTAACTACAGCCTCCACTGATATTGACTGTGGTATAGTGTATCATATCAAATAAAAAATTTAGTAAGTATATAATTTCATGGTACCGTGTGTGTGTCTCTCTGTGTATTTTACCTTATCATAATGGCGTGTCTTATCGTCCATGTAAAACCCACGTCACGTCCGGCCAAATGGGGTCAGTTTTCTTTTCCCCGGATCCGCCATTTCATTTTTAGAAGTTCCTTGTAACAAGTTAGCTACTGTATTATTCAAAATAGCATTTTCAAGCATTGTTTTGACTGTGATAATTACAATAGAATTTAAATTCAAAGAATTGTCGCGCGTGGTACGACGGTCCTTTTACGTAGTAATATAAATAAACGGGCCGGCGAGTTGCAAATGTCTCCTTTTTCCAAACGTGTTCTACGCGCTAAAGTTTTTGTATGAGTTGAACGTTGGTTGGGGATAAGAGGAGGCAAAGGAAAGGCCTGTGAAGCATCGGCGTAGGAGTGAGTCATGGCTGGACATTTTGATGCAGAGGACCGTGCAAGTTGGTACTGGGGAAGACTCAGTAGGCAGGAGGCTGTTTCTCTCTTGCAAGGACAGAGGCACGGGGTGTTTCTGGTCCGAGACTCGATCACTAGCCCCGGCGACTATGTGCTATCCGTTTCAGAAAATTCTAAAGTCTCGCATTACATAATCAACAGCATCAGCAACAACCGCCAGTCTGGTTCAGGTAAGAAAACATCTGGCATATCTGTGCTGTCGTGAAAATACTGGCCCATAGATTGTATGGGACGCTAGGCTAATACATGCCTTTATTGCTGCCAAGTCATTCAGGTTCCTTTGGAGCAGACGCCATGAACTGCCACCAATATCGCTATTTGAAAGTGATCACTTAACTTATTTTTCCATCAGCATACTCTCACACACAGAAGTAAGCTGAAATAATCAGCCACTCAACCTAATCAGAGTTGGATTAGTGTTATCATGAAGTTGTCAAAGCTGGTCCAGATGTCTCCCCCTCTACCCTTAACCTAACTACTACTAACCTTTACCACACACTGTGACCCTGTCCTCTCCAGGTTTGGCTGCTCCAAGGTTCCGTATTGGGGACCAGGAGTTTGAGGCCCTCCCCGCCCTGCTTGAGTTCTATAAGATCCATTACCTGGACACCACTACGCTGATTGAACCAATCATCAGGTCCAAACATCTCTCCCTGGTTAGCGGCCCTCCTCCTCGGCTAGAGGATGAGTTTGTCCGAGCGCTCTTTGACTTCCCCGGGAACGATGATGAGGACCTCCCTTTCCGGAAGGGTGAAGTGCTGCGTGTGCTGGAGAAGCCTGAGGAGCAGTGGTGGAATGCCCAAAACGGAGAGGGCCGAGCTGGCATGATCCCTGTACCCTACGTGGAGAAGTACCGGCCGGCCTCCCCCACCTCGACAGCAGGGGCATTAACAGGGGGCTCTAGTGTGGCAGGAGGGTCTATAGGAAACACAGACAACCCTGGTACCCCCCAGCCTGGCCTTCCATTGTTGGGGGACCCCAGCCAGTACGCCCAGCCCACATCCCTACCAAACCTTCAGAACGGCCCAGTCTACGCCAGGGCTATTCAGAAGAGAGTGCCCAATGCATATGACAAGACTGCCTTGGCCTTGGAGGTAACAAAACTTGATACAGAATCTAAGTAACCCTTCTCATTCTATAGGAATCTATGGATCTGTTTAAATACAAAAACACATAAAAACAAAGGAATGCCATGTTGATCTAAAAGTGTTATCAATATAATCAACAACAGCCATTTTATAATTGTCTTAGCAATTTCATCAATATTGGGTTTTCTAAAAAGACCTAGCACTGGTTGCAGTTGTAGACTTCATAGACAAGACAGAAATGTCAATGAATATCCTGCCTCCAGAGTCTGTATATGCAAGAACATGTTTACTTTACAGTCAGGCTACATGACTAAGCAGGATTCAGAGGGTTTAATGATTAGCCTGCATTTCCTGACCTCACACTGTCAATGGTGCGACTGGGAGAACAGGGCTGGGCGAGCGGAGATATATCTGACAGAGCAACTAGAACTAGAACTGCTGTCTGAATTGTGTCGTTTAAGACGTGTGTGTGTGTGTGTTCACAGGTGGGAGATATGGTTAAGGTAACCAAGATCAATGTAAACGGCCAGTGGGAGGGGGAGTGTAAAGGCAAGCGTGGTCACTTCCCCTTCACACATGTCAAGCTGCTGGACCAACACCACCCAGAAGAGGAGCTTAGCTGAGACTGACTCCTTTCCTCCCTCACCTCTCCAAGTTACACACCCTTACTCCACCTAGAGACACGCTCCTCCATCAATAAGACCCCTCCTTCTCATGACGTCGCAGCACCACACCTTTGGTTCCCATTTACCTTCTAAGAGCCTCATCATCATTAGCACTGTCACTCAATTCACATGTATTTACACAACTTTAGTTTCTTGGTTAGCTCCCTTAGAGAAGTACAAATACACACTGACAATAATCTGCTGCTTGTGATTGGCTGGTAGAAAACAGCTTTGACCAGAAGAGGAAACTGGTTTAAAGGGAGAGATGGGGGGGACAGGATTGTAATCAGAGATGTGCTAAGGTGAAGTTTACCTAAGGCGTGGGTCCAGGATCAGACCGTCTTCCTTAAATCCTAACCTGAGTGAAAAGTCATAGCTGCCTCCAGGTCAGCCGCTAGACACTGTTGTACTGTCAAGGAGAGGAGATACACTACATGGAAATAAACTCTTAAAACATATTCACTACAACCTGGACCAAGTACACATAGTCTTTTGTAAGAAATAGAACATGTTGTTATGAAATTATGTATTAATATGACTACCATAACATGCTAAAAGGTTTTTACTCTTTGTGGCACATTCTTGTTTTTTTATTTTTTTGTCTTTTGGGAAATGGCAGACAACCTCTACTAGGCTCCATCTCTTCACTGGTGCCTGGCCATGAATGTACCTCTACTGCAAATTGATCTCTGTGATCTTTCAGTATTTCATCTGTTTTCTGGAAGTACTTTACCTTTTAATAAGAATTGTAGGAAATGCATTGTGAAGTAAGATCTAGTCCAATCTGATTTGAATGGTTTCAAGTGGATGTAGTCATGATGACACGCACCTGCTTTTCAGTGCTTTGGTTGGGTCCTGACACATAACTACTACTATTCACTTTAGTCTTTTATTGGACATCTCTAAATATTTGTGTTTTGTTTATGTGCCAATTGCTCACAATGTCTCAACAAGTTTTCCTCATGTTGATTATTGTAAAGGATAGTATACTCCCTATGAAGCTGGGACAGACTCAGATCTGGCACCATGTTCAGATGAATCACGTATGTGTGAATAAGTAATTATAGGACTAACATGCTGTTTTTTACATTATTGACACAAGACAATCATCACCATGGAATAGCATTCCTGGAATTTCTGTTATGCCTTTCAGGACTCTGATTTGTGCTTCTGTCTATGTATCTTACTGCTTACATGAAGGAAAGGGTGACATTGGTAGGTCTTTGTAATCAGAATGCACTTAGTGATATTACTAATTGACACACTATGATGTTTTAAAATCAGTGACAGTTCTCAATATCCTATCAGTTTGTTGGTTTTGCTTTGTTTAGCTTGGTTGTTTCTGCCCCTCAAGTGTGGCTATTAATAGCAGTTTATTGTGGGTGTGTCCGAATGGCAGGATTGTTTTAACTAGTAACTTTGTGAGATCTTGTTAAATCACCCCAATATTCAGTTCTTCAAGTTTCTAGTTTCAGCCTTGATAAATCATGAGCCTTTGCACAGTCACTCAAGTGCTGTCTCCCTATGTAGTTCACCTAAGCTCTTATTGAGACCCACCACCTCAGTATTTCACTACACTTATCACTATATCCTCTTACATATGCCCTTTCAATTTATGTATGTTGATTAGTTTCGTAATGTCCATCATGTCTTTAGGTATCCAAAAGTATTGTATTTTTGTAACTGTAAACATTAATTACTTTAAAACGGGGAAGGTAGCCAACTGCCAATGGAAATCTTGTTAATATTAAAACGTGACATTGTATTATATCACTTCATTTGAAGTGAAGACAATTGAAATGACTTTGTATTTTCTGTAGCATGAAATGTGTTATACATAGTAAATAAAGTAAACCCTTGGCTACAGAATAAAAAGCAACCATGGGTGTCTGGACATTCCTTGTTGGGCACAGTACGACCATGTTAAAGTACGCTTGACCATTTGGCAAGAATGTTTGGACATATTGCCTATTTTAGGAAAGATCTAGTACAGAAAACATGACTGAGACGTGTCTATCACATAATTGCATACTCAAATCTTGTATGTAAAATGGTCGTGATTTGTGTCTGAGCCCTGGAATAAAAAATGTTTTTGGGTAGAGCTCAGAGTCCCACTATAATGCATGCACTCGACCCCACTCTCTGAAGGAGGAGTGATCTATTAGCTTGCTTGTGTACTGTAGCCTACTATGTGCTGCTAGATCCCGGATAGAGATTTTCGCCATCTTTACTACTTGTGCCGGTGGGGTGGAAACGCCACTCAACAAACCGTTGAATATTCTAGGAACCGCCAATAGACTCAAATACCTTCATTACCCAGCTACTCAGATTTGTCAGTGTAACTCCACTAGCTAGAAAGCAAGCCACGTCTCATTACAAAATGGGAGATCGAGAGGATTTAGTTTATCAGGCAAAACTTGCCGAGCAAGCGGAGAGATATGACGGTAAGGTAGTGACAATTGTAGCATTCGACGAAGAACATGATCACCGCTGTTTTTTTTCTTCGTTAGCTAGCTTACCAGTCTAGCTTGTGAGGTAGCTTGCAAGCTAGCTAACAGCCCAGTTATACATCGACGCTTGTGTCCAGCTACTAGGCTAATTAGCTAGCTATCTCGCCCATTCACTCTCCTCCCTCTGACTGTTCTCTGAGACAGCTTCGGCGACTGCTGCATTAACAAGCTAGATATTTAAAAGCCATCCCAATGAATGTCCTCTGCAACGTTAAATATTGACCTATATATTTTAGATTCGAATATAGCCGATGTTTTGATTGTACTATTGAGGCTAACTTAATGTAGCTAAAATTGGGGCTAAATCAAAATGGCGGATTGGTGGATCTAGACCTCACCGCGTTAGAGCTAGCTAGTTCTAGCTAGCACGCCACTGCCGCAAAAGCAAACATTAGCTAGCTCTAGTTCTACTCTGCGGGAATCGACCCTAGTCCACTCCAGCATTATTGCAAAATATGCCAACATCACTGGTAGAGAACATGTGTCCTGGTATTTTACTTTTTTTCAGGTGTGCTACGTTAACCAAGTTATTCTATTGTGAACGCTAAACTAGCACTAGCTAGCTTCTTACACACTTAAGGCTAGATTGATGGCTGATATCCCACGCCACCGTATAGCAAATGTATTGGTGTCTGGGAGTTATTCTAGTGTCCACTAATTTACTTTCCAGATCAGGGTTGGGTTTTTAATTTTGTAATTGCACCTCACTGTTTCATTGTTCCATTAACTCTTATGCTTAAAGCCTTGACCTGTCAGTTTGACATGGGACAGATGCTGTTTTTAGAGGGATGGTTTCCACTGGGGGTTACTATTACAGGGCGTGATATGAGATGATTCATTGAGTCGTTTAGGGTGTCTGGGTCTTGGCAGTGTTGTGGGAAAGTAGAAATTAACATTATAGTGAGCCATGGCATCTCTTTCAGAAATGGTAGAGTCCATGAAGAAAGTGGCTGGCATGGATGTTGAGCTTACTGTAGAGGAGAGGAACCTACTATCAGTGGCCTACAAGAATGTGATTGGAGCCCGGAGAGCATCCTGGAGAATAATCAGCAGTATCGAACAGAGGGAAGAAAGCAAGAGCGGGGAAGATAAACTGAAAATGATCAGGGAGTACAGGCAAACGGTAGGCAAGCCACCTAAAGTCACTGTTTGTGTCTTCAACAGAGATGATCCATACACAATCTCTAGCTAAATTGTAGTAAATGGTCAATGTACAGATATTGTGTGTGGTTGGAATACATTTAATGAAGAAACATACCGTATGAGTCCCTTTTGTGTTTTTGGGTGGTCCCGTGGCTGGTCATTCACAGAGTTTTTATGTGCAGGTTGAGAATGAGCTGAAGTCAATCTGTAACGACATTCTCGATGTACTGGACAAGCACCTAATCCCAGCCTCCAACACAGGAGAGTCCAAGGTCTTCTACTACAAAATGTAAGAACTCCCTCTTTCCTCCATGTTTTATGCATCCTCAAGACTGCCTGTAGGAGGCCAGCCATGCAATCTGGTTATCAGCTGTAACAGGAATTAACAAAATGCTGTGAAGGAGAGGGTTGGGTCTGTCTTGGGCCTGACCCCCACAGATGTGTCCAGTAATGTCAGTTTCAGTATTATTTGTTTTGGTCCTCAGGAAGGGAGATTACCACAGGTACCTGGCAGAGTTTGCCACAGGCAATGACAGGAAGGAGGCTGCTGAGAACAGTCTTGTGGCGTACAAAGCTGCTAGCGACATCGCGATGATTGAACTCCCACCAACGCACCCCATCCGCCTTGGCTTAGCCCTTAATTTCTCTGTGTTTTACTATGAAATCCTCAATTCACCAGACCGCGCATGCAGGTAAAAGGCTTCACTCTTCTCACCTGACATCCAGAAGCTAGGTACACCACTGTAGTGAAGAGAACATTGATCATTTAATGTCAATTACTAAAGCATTTTGTTTTAGATCACTTTGTGAGTCTGTATGGAGATAGATTCTTATGCGACACATAGCTAAATTAAATACCAGTCTGCAAAGAACTTGAAATAATGTAGACAGTGATTTTTCTACTACATTCTAATGCTGTGTTGTTCTGCAGGTTGGCGAAGGCTGCGTTTGACGACGCTATTGCAGAACTGGACACACTGAGTGAAGAGAGCTACAAGGACTCCACACTGATCATGCAGCTGTTACGTGACAACCTGACACTATGGACTTCAGACATGCAGGGGGATGGTAAGAATTCACTGGCTTGTTCTTGTCCAGGATCTTTCAAGAATCACTAAGGAGTAGCTCTCGTTAACCTCCTTGCATCCATCCTTTCTTTCCCTCCTCCTCCTGTGGTACTTTTGAATCCACTGCTGCTGTTCATTCCTCTTTTCTCCCTCCATTTGTTGTAGAGTCCTAAGGAACGAATACGAGTATTAAAATGTAATTAGTAAGTGTTCTCCTCTCCTGATGTACCTGGACTGTAACTACTCACCAGCATCTGTCCTGCTTGGGTCTATGTTCACGCCCCGTTGCATGGAGACTCCTCCTCAGCTGCCACAAGCACACGTTTACCAGAGACACAGATGAATCGTGTAAAAAGGCTTTAGGGCGTTTTTAATATATAAAAGAGAACTGATTTGTCAAATCTTTATTATCAGCACCCACCATTTTCAGTGTTACTGGTTGTTACAATCCCCCTAGTTTAAGTGTTTAATGAGGATATGTAGTTGGGTTTATTGAAACTTGTGTAGTGAAAGCACTTTCAGTTTGAGTCTGGATTATCTTTGACTGAAATAGTTTGCTAAATGGTGTGACCCTCCAGCTGGCTTCATTTGCAATCTTAGAACCAACTGGAAATGAAGTGACAGTTACTGTGTGTTGAGCAGTGTGAACACAATGTCTGTATGCTCATTATTTTCAGTTACACCAGTCAGCAGCATATGTTTTTGGTTTTAGTTAGGTTGGGTGTAGGACTGGGTCGAGTGTAGGATGTCTAAATACTCATGGTTCAGATCAGACCTGTAATGCTATTCAACAGAGCAGAGAACATCCCGCCATTTCCACAATGTTTTCAGATACTTGGCAAAAGGTGACATGGGCACGTCCCTAACCGAAAGATAGAGTTTAGTCTCAAAGCTCAAGTAAATTTGCTGGGATTAGGTTTTCTCCAGTAACGTATGAATATCACCTGTCTGGGAAGAAGCTTGGTTGCATGTTGCACAGTAAAGTTCCTCACTGCTACCACCTGGGGGCTCACTGTGGCTTATTCACCCCTCTACAATGTTGGTGTGGTTTTAGTGAGGCCCTGAATAGAGTTTGCTTTTGGACATGATCCCATTGCCTTAAGGGATATGGTCAATTTGAATGTAGCTTCCTTTAATATATTAAATTGACAATGTTAATTTGATTGATACTAAATGTTAGTTTATACCTCAAGTGCACTGATGTTCAAACTGACCTCTTCTTGGTGGCCTTACACTCGCCCCCCGGCACTGTACTGTCTGTTTGAACTTGATTTAAATACAGCTTGATTTAAATATGTTTACTTCATATAATTATTACCAGAAATTGTATATATTTGAATGTTTAAAATCCTATTGTGTCACCAGGAAGATTAATGACCACTAACAGGGTCATGATAGAATGATGGAGATAATAAGAGTTTGTTTCCTAACAGGTGAAGAACAGAACAAAGAGGCATTGCAGGATGCGGAGGAAGAGACCCAGTGAAACATCACCGCCAACTAGACACCCCTCCTCCCCCTCCCCCCCTCGGTGAGAGTCAGCACCACACCCATCAGGCAGTGCCTCCTCTCCTCTGCCACTCCAGGCCTCAGGGGTCAGCGAGTTTCACCGTTTCTTCCTCTTTTTTTTTTTTTTTTTTTTTGTTTTGTTTTGTTTTTTAGTCCTTTAATTCAATTCAAATATGAATACCACTTAATTGACATAAAAATACAATATTGGAAAGGCAATGAAAAGAAATGTCCCTCGATTATTCTTGTTTTTGTTCCTGGTACAAGCGGTTCTGAAATGTTTATCTTGGTTTTCATTATTGTAATGTTTCTATGTTATGCTTTTCTTCAATATTTTTATCAGTTGCTGGATGTATTTTGAGAATTTTTCTTAATGTAATTACAGAAATTAACTTTTATTACTGATGTCTGCTATTAGTTGTTGGAGCTGTTATATCTGTGTGTTAGTAAAACATTTGATGCAAATCATTTGACCTTTAAGGGCCAGTGAAAACTAAGTGCCCTTTTGTTAATTTTAGTTTTGCAGAGGACGTTGGCAAAATTCTGGATATCCATGTTGAGCAAAGCGTTGAACTATTACACCTTAGTGGTTCTGTTGTCATGTTTCTGTCATGTTCTGGACTGTACTGTGCTGAAATACTGTATTCACACTCACTAATTAGAGATGGTGTCTGCTAGCAAGCAGTTTCACAAATCCTTATTAAAACAAACAGACCAGATGCAATTTGACCTATGTTGATATAAAATGGATCTCTGAAATAGAAGATCCAAATGCCTGCATGAGTTAATGTTTCTTTCTCCCTCTAAGAAGCTCTAGGCTTATGTTCCCTTTTGCTGTTTCTCTATTCCTCCATGATGTGTAACCTCAAGCTAATTTGTACTACTGGATATCTGACTGGAGCCACAGATGGATAATCTGTATTGTTCTTACTGAAACACAGCATGGAATTAACATTAAACAATCTAAATTAAACACCGTCAGTTACTCTTGATTTTAACACTTAACAGATAAATGGTTATTGGTTGAACAGTGGGTGTGTCTGGTTCACTGAGAGCTTCTTTGCTCATTCCCATCTTGTTTCCCACGGTAACTAACTGACCTGTTGGAAATGTGCACTGTGGACTAATGGGAATATCTATTTTTCATTTTGCTCAGCTCAAGGAGGAACTGGTTAAATTGCAGTTTGAAAGAGACTAAATGGAGGGCATGGCAATTAACAGGGTTCCTGCGGGGTCTTAAGTCTTCAATTCTAAAATGTTATGTTGAGTGGAGCTTGTTATGATCCCTGATAGCTAAGTGGTTAAGGATGTGGGCTACTGTGTGAGGGGTCTTGTGTTCAAATCTGGCTGAAGGATCTTCTTACAGCTAAATTTTTGCTCTTGACTTTATAAAAGGTTAATTTCTCTTTAGACTTTTGGTTTAGCTTTTCCTGGTGGGACAGTTGGGAGAGGGGTGACAGTGACGATAAGTACACTTTTCTTGAACAGACTTATTTATTTCTGCAACACGGATAAATATTAAAACAGAAATGTACAGCTTACCGTTTATTAGGGGTGGGAATATTTTGGTACCTCACGATTCGATAAAAAATCGATTCACAATTTTTAGATTTTTACTCAAATTACGATTAAATATATGCTTACATAAAATAAATTCTGAATCGATGTGAATCGCTAGAAGATGCGATTCATATGTTAATCGACCCTAGTACTTAGTGCTGAATTAAATTAGGTTACTAATGTGATTGCTTTATCTGTAAATTAAATTTATGCTTTTTCAATGACTGAATTTATTGAAATTTAGATTTTTAGAATTTCTTTGATTTGAATATTTTTTTTGGTAATGCGAGCAAGGGAGTTATTGAGAAAGAAATGACTGAGTTAAAAATAGAAGAAATGCGCAGGGATGGGCTGCTTGCCACACAAAGTCAGTCACTCTCCAGCTACACTCTATCATCTGTCTCCCTTTCAACTTTGAATGAGACCTGAGAAAGGACAGAATAGGTCAACTATAGGAGAGAGCTAGATTAACTAAAACTGACATCTTGTTAGGGATCTCACTATGGTAACAGTTAACTGGTTTTCTTAGGACCATTGCAGAAAGGGGCCCAAGTCTGCAGGTTGTGAGGCTGGAGGGAGGAAAAAAGTTGATCCTCCAGTATTCCACACTGATTTAATAGTGTCTCCCTGCTTTGACTGTAAATCATTGAGCAGCATCTGTCTACACAGTGGGAAATCTAGTTGGTTATATGCAACATATCAAAGCTTTGGCCTTGAATTGAAAGGGAAACAGGGACCTAAAATTACCAAGGTAAGTGAATGAATGCCCATAGAATTTATTACCAAGAAAACCTGAAGGCAAGTTATGTCAAAACATTTATTAACATACAATTACAATCCTAAAATTAACGTAACCAACTTCCGAATACCATTGCAAGAGCAAAATGCCAAATGCGGTCCACAACAAGAAAGCAACATCAAGAGGCTTAATTAATGCCCTCCCACTATTAAGTCTTGTACACAAGCACACACACCCTCGCTCTCTCACACACACAATATTAGTGCAATTGAATTAGATGGATAGGTTGTGACAAGAGATTTAGCCTGTCTCTCTTAACCCTTGTGTTATCTTCGGGTCATTCTGACCCATCAGTCATTGTGACCCACAGTCGTATTGCGAAAAATTTACCTCATACAAAAACAAAGTGAAGCATTTTCTTTTAACTGTCGGGCTGTCTCAGACCCCCCACATTGGAATGGTTAAAAGAAAATTATTTTTATTTGTTTTTGTATTGGGTAAAATTGGGTAAACACAACAATGGTTCGTTATGAACCTTTGGGTCATGTGACCCGAAGGCAGCACGAGGGTTAATGATGAGAAATGGGCTATGTTTTCCAAGGCTTCCCCAGGGAATTTTAAAGGAGCCCCTTGTCATTCATGACCCTAAGATCAACAGCTCCTGTGAGGTGTGCAAGCGTATGAACTAGCTCAATTTCAACCCACATCTCATTATTGATTACCTTTTATATAATTTGCATATAGTGAAGAAAAGAGGTGTCCAGTGGAAAGGCTTTAGAGACTCAAAATATTTGTTGTTCCCAGGTTAGATTTTCCTCCCTAGCAACTATTTACCCCATCTGCTTGTTCCTGTTTTTAATCTTTGTAAAAAAAAAGATTCAAAACCTGAAAAGCTAATATCATGTAGGTTTTTCCTCCAACCAAAAGGTTTCACACCAGATTCTGATAGGTTCAGAAAGTTAAGTTGGTAAATTACAACTGGTTTGGAAGCAAAAATCTACAGGAGGATAGGCGAATGAACCAGCCAGAGGATCGTTTCAACTCCTACATAGGTGCTCAGGTGGAGCTTCTCTATAATAGTACACTGACAAAACAATAAATGGGAGCAGACATTAAAAACCAAACTGTTGCTGTATAACAGCTGCTCCACAACCAATGGTCAACTTAATGTGTAATATGGATTGTGGTCATTTTAAGTATGCTGTGTTGTAATGCAGGTTTGATTACATCCCAGAAAGTTTAACCCTTCAACCAATAAAACAGAAGACTTCCATACACATGGTCTTTTAGACTTCTTTATTGACTTAAGAGACATTGTCAAATGTATTAAGGCACATTTTTCGCATCTGCACAGAATTGATACTGAGTGAATCAGAGTCAAGGTTGTCAATAACTTAATGATAAAGTGTGTAGCACTTGTAATACATGGAACATTCTGCCCTGTGTGACAAAGTTGCATCAATTAACACATTCATGTAATACATCCCATTCGCTCCAGAGTCACACACAAACATCTCTGAATAAGACGCGACCAACGCTGGCATGTCATAATACTAATTTGTAATCACACATTTGTTGTGTATAATTGTATTTACTGCAACAGTAAACAAACAGGATGTTTATGGGACACACAGACAGCAGGGGGGCAAAAGGTTAATGGTATCTAACATAGCTGTTACATACTGCCAATTTTCTTTGCCCACTAAATCCTGTCCTTTATCGCAAAATGCCTGAGCATCTTTTGTTCAACACGCACAAAAATATGATAAAGATTTTGGACGGCTACGCGATCTTATAACTTTGCTAGCACTGTTGTCCTCATCTGGCAGTTCAGTTATGCACCTTCTTTGTATGGGCACTATGACAAAATGGTGGGCAACCAGATACACAGAGTGAATATCTGACTTAGTTTGGTTTAATTTAAGAAACTGACATGTATATAAATTAGTGGAGAAACATTTACTAGACAAGGATGACATGAGCTGTGATGATCTCAGAGCTTCATTTAGTCTAAGTCACAGTTATCCGACCTGTCAGAAAGGTCAAATAAACCAAAAAGGCAGAACAAAATATTTAAAGCATCTTCTTTGGGATTCCAACTGGACAACAAGTTTTCTGCCTCAAACTGTTGTTGCTTGTTTCAGAATTTCCATATTTGTTCATATACATCATTGTCTACACTTACAAAACTACCTCAGCCCCACACTACCCGGCAAAACGCTTGTGACATCACACATCTATACATTCTATAGACATAGCTTGAAGAAAGGCTGGCCGGATTAACTGGTAAATGCAATTAAAAAGGCTCTCATTGTGTCTTAAAACAAATTGCTCAACAATGAGGTGGTTTATATTAGTCACACAATTTAATTATTTTGACCTTTACGCCTGATTGAACATGTCACCTGGTCAAATTTGGCAAGCTGTGCACTAAGTCCTTTGGTAAACATGAAAAACACAGAAAAACTCAAGACAGCACCATAGCCAATGTGAATCCTACTGACTACTATTATAATCTAAGGGAGATAAAATAATCATGGATGGAAGTTATGCCTGAGAGCCGAATTTGGCCAACTGTGCCACACATCTCCATCCATCTAAAAGGCACCTGTAAAGCCAAGGGCTTCTTCATTCAATTTTGATTGTTTAGCAGCTTGAGTTTTCTTTCACACTGAAAACTGCACTTGGTGGAAGCATTGTTTAAAGACAATCCATTCTAACTGGCAGATGAGCTGTGGACCAAACTACAAAAAAGTGAAAGGGAACAAGGACAGAGGGATGAGTGGTGAGAGATGGGAGAACAGAGGCTGCCCATAGGGTTGAAGACTGTCAGCAGAAGGCTTGGAGGCTCGGGTCATCCTTTGGGTGCAGCAAATTCCCAGTCCAGGCTCATAGTTATTGGTGAAGTGTGCATGTGGCCCCACTGGGTCTCTGGGGTGGAGCCTGTTACTCAATGGCCCCAGGCCTGGTGGCCACATAGACAAAGACCACGATGACAAGCACCACCACAGCCAACGTAGGCAGCACCACGGTGGCCACCTGTTGGCGTGCCTCCTGCATGGCCGCCTTGCGCTCCTTCTTGTCCTTGGACGTCTCCTTCTTGGGCTTGCCTTTCAACTGTCTCATGGCGCCTAGCAGGCTGTCCTCCTTCCCTTGAGCACTGGTGTTCTTAGACCCTCAGCTTGGTCAGACAGTGGGGGAGGTGAGAGTTAGGGAGTGCTGAGTTAGAGTGCACCCCCTGGGTATTGAGTACGGAGGTCCACTCCTACCCCACAGACTGGTGCCTGTGTTCATTAAGAATAAAAAAAGACACATTAAAACATTTTAATTGATGAAAGATACAAGATGTTAACATATGCTTATATAGTTACATGACTAGTGAAAAGCTTCCACAGCACTGGAGCACCTTATAACATCCCCACCTCCACCACTATATCCTCAATTCATTTTTAGCAATGTTTCTGACTAAGGTACAATGCCACCTGTTACCATAGCAACTAAGCACAGGGCAGAGGCTGGCACTACGTTTTCATTCTGTCTTTGTTATAGAAAATATAAAAGGAACTAAAACCTGAGAAGCATCTTGTTAGAATATTGTTTACCTTTTAGCTTGTTGGAGTCAATTGCTGCCAAAAGCAAAAGCAGCACTTTTACAGGTTTCTATTGGCAATTTCTTCCAAATGAGTTAAGATCTACAGTAGTCTAGGTCTTGAGGAAGACATCCACCAACACGTTGAGTCCACGCACTGCAGCCAAATTAACCAAATGAATATTTGAATCGATAACGTCGAAATGTCTGCTTGACAATTTTTTAAATTGTATATGCATGGACATTTTGTACATGCACCACAAGGCCACGTATTAACTGTTAGTTTATTAAGTTTGATACCTGCCTGCTAAATCGAATAGAAATTGCCTGAAATGAAGGAACACTTCATCACCCAACAATATCTTAGCTAAGGAATTCTAAAGAGCTCTGCCCTTCCTTCTCCCAACATGCTAAATTTAGCCTGGTACCATAAGACGTCCCTCCCCTGGAGAGAGGAAGTGGGGTCTCGTATAATTTCAGTCCAAAAGCAGGACTCTTACTGCCCTTCTGCAGGTATTGTAGTGACCCTTAAGCAAGTCA
This sequence comes from Osmerus eperlanus, assembly GCF_963692335.1. NCBI lineage: Eukaryota > Metazoa > Chordata > Actinopteri > Osmeriformes > Osmeridae > Osmerus > Osmerus eperlanus. Next base: position 8,634,894 of record NC_085028.1, read on the forward strand.
AGTGTCTTGGACCTCACAATAACACACGCACAGCCCGACTGCCATGAGATGGGGTTTAGTTAATTAATTAACTAATGTTAATGATTCAAAAGTCCAGGAGGCCCTTTATTTATGTCTTTAGTCTAACAACGCTGACAGCTAGAGCTACGTTACTTTGAACAGTATCAATATACATGTGAATAGTAGCTAGCTCTACGGTTATTACATATTATTGTGGCATGGTCATGTTGCAAGAATATAAGATGCATGGTTGAAAGTCAAATTTTATTTTATAAAATAATTGAGATATCATCCTCTGGAATCGTTGGTTAAGATCGCTAGAGCTAATGGATTAGAAGACTTACTGTAAGACTTTAATTTAGCTAGCTATAACTCTAAGACAACTTGAACTCTTGGTAACTAGCAAGCTACCCATATCGTATTCAGTTAGACCTAACTAGATGGCTAGATTCCAAGTCCAAACCTAGGTAGCATACTTGCTTCGTAGATTGAACACAAACGTTTTCAAAGACATGACGAGACAGCTCTCTGACAATTCACGTTAGCTACTGTGAGGTGCGATAGTCAGTCTGGCTAGTACTACTAGCTGACCAGTAGCCTACTGTAACGTTGCTTTCAGGCTAGCTCTAGCAGCTAAACAAATCTCTCACCTCAGCCTATGAAATAGAAAGCATAGTATGACCAACATTGCTAGCTAGCCTTGCTTAGTGTTTCGGACCAGCCCTAGAAGAACACCGAAAATAATATTGTGACTTACCTATTCCCTCGATGATGTGAATCAAGGTTTTAAATCGTATCAGGGAATTTCTTGCTCCGTCTTCACTCAGTTTTCTTCGCCCAGTTCCACTCTACTGTTGCTCCTCGGACCGCCCCTTGCCCTGCAGGCTGCGTCTATCTGAACTCTGAGATTACGTGGCAGTATAACATACGCTTTTACTAGGTATCATGGCAAAAAAACGAATGACTAGACATTTTAACTTCTGGGGCAAGAGTGGCGTTAGAGGGGTTTATTCTCCAACCAACAAGTTCGAAGCTGAACTGTAAAATAGTGACAAGCATCGAGGCACAAGGGTTTCTGAAATTGGTGCCAAAGACGAATACGATATTTATTATTAGATTTATTGAGATGTATTATTGTACGGCATTGAAAGAAAATACACGAAACATTATATCAGGTGTCAAGATATTTGTAGTGCAGTTCAGCTAGTTGTTTGCGCAATATTTGTTAGCGAAACATTTCTCCGAGGCTAGAATTAATCTCTGGAATAAATGCAACTATACGATAAAATAGGCCCTAAGAATTTATCTGAGTTAGCTAAAGCCTTGCCGTTACATGCACAATACACAACTGTTAACCCTGACAATTTGTATTGATATATTCAGCAAATAAGTTCCAATAAGACTATATTGCTTGGAGTATGACAATGTTGCTGTTGGTGTACAGCCCAGGTACAGCATGTGGAGCATGAACAAAAGAGAAAAAGGTAGGCAGGGTGATCTTCTCAGAGTCCCAGAGTCTCCTTCTGCACCTTGCAACCCAACAGGGCATTCCCAGCTGCTACACACTCCGGAACAAAGGGCACTGGGGGGGGGGGGGGGGGGGGGGGGGATGATTATATTACTCATGATGATAGCATAATAACACTAGATGGTAAGGGTTTAACATGTCAGGACAGTTGAACAGTACCATTCTGGGCCTGGATCCATGCCACAGCTTTGATAGCCAGAAGTTGCCACTCGTCCTGGTCTTTGATCTTGAACCCATGGAGCCATATGAGGGCCAGAACAGTGGCCCACACTTCCTGGTCCACCTGGTTCCCCAGAATCCAGGGTGAAGGAGCATAGGAAGGAGAGGGGGCAAAAGAGAGAAATCAATTGTATCCATAAACAGGTGCTACACAGACAACATGGGCTGCTGCAGAAGTATAGTAACATTCACAGATCTGATGGTGGATGAATGGATCTCACAGGCTGTCATCAGTGACCCACCTGTTCAGGCTTTGTCTTGTCCACTTCCTCCAGTGTTTTCCCCAGCACAAGGACCAGGGCTGTCTCTAGGACCCAGGAACCAGAAGCTTTCTGAAGGGAGATCAGCTGGAAGAGAGGGTCCCTGGTCAGTTCAGGGACAGTGATGGTGTTTTCAGCCATTTCAAAGCCTGATGGAGAAAATACACAATTTAGTTTACAAGTAAAATATGTACCTGCCAGATTTCATAAAAAATATAGGTGGGTAGAGTACAGAAAACTGCCAAAACCCCCAATATTCAGAAGGGCTGATAGCAAATTCAGGATTTTAGGTTAAAAGACAAGTAACAAGTACCATGTTTGATTGAATGTGTACCTGCATCACAGTAAACTGAGCTCGGTTCACCTGAATAAAAAAAAGTTAGAAAGTAAAAATCATTGTATTTAGCATGTTTGTTAATCAATCACAGTTTTTCTAGCAGGACAAGCTATGACAATCAACCTTACTGATGGTAGTACTACATAGTACATAGCTAGCTTCAAACAGTATCATTCAAATACATTTACGTTTTTTAGGTTTTGCCCTAATACAACATTTGGTATTACTGTTAGCCAATATACAGGCTATATATTTTAAATGAAGGAAAATAAATGTCCAAGAGAAAAAGGCACTCCATGCACAACATGTTTTTTTGGCTTTAAAAATTAAATGTGCTTTTCAAATGCAATTGTCTTATTTGTTCTGTTCTGTGCAGCGACAAGTGACACGGGGCAAGAGATGGAGGCTGTGGTGACAGGGTCCAGTGGAGAGAATTTGACAGGTACACAGTGTGTACACAGTAGACTATATGTTAACTGGGTTATTATATGGAAATTAGTTTGTTGAATTGATTTTCATTATTGACTATAGTTAACTGATTATTGTTCTTTTACAACATTTAAAAGCAGATGCAGAAACAGAGAGAAGCAAGAAAAAAGAAACTAAGGGAGAATTGCCATATTCATTTTTAGATACTGTATTAGATCTAATTTTGTTAACAGTCTTCGCTAGCACTGCATGATACTTTATTATTATATAGCCTATTTGTATTAAGCAACTGTACACAGGTCGCGGGACAGACTGCGTTTACAAGTCCCGAGCTGATTTTCGGTCCCAGTCCGACCTTGGGGGACGGCTGAGTCACACATCATCATTGGGGCTGCACAACGTCTCATCATAGCCATAGGTGCAGCATGATTCACTGTGTGAAAGAAGATAACCAAAAAGATGCACTGAGTATCACTTTCCACAATTTACACAGCAGCACTTTTAAGAACGAAAATGAAACACTTTTCCAAAAATATATACTTTTTGTACTTTTTTTCATCAACCTACATGACATGGCCATAGGCATTGAACAAGCATAGCCTCCTCCAAACAACACTGTGAAAGAAGGAAATACGTCTGTAATATGTTCCGAGTGGATTTTCACACTACCTTTAGTCGCCATTTACTCTATATACAATATTATATTATTATTTTCTGAATACCTACTATAGGAATCTAATTTTGTAACAAATGATTCCCTGGTCTCGTCAAATTTTCCCACTTATTTGTGTTGTTTTCATGGTTTCTTTAGGTTTTTTTACTGTGCATTTCTTCCATTGTACATTAATTCCACATTATATATTTATTACTTCTATCACCTGCTATCAATGTAAAAAAAAAAAACTTTTGTTTAAACTAATTTTAAAAAGTAAGACACTTACTGGGTGTGGGGACATTCCTACGAAGCATCGGGCCCTTCACAGCTTCCCCACTGCCTTTGTGGACAGCAATGAAAGCAGTGAAGACACTGCTCACTCCTGATTGGACACTGAGATTAACCACTCTGTCTTTTAACTCTGTGGCCTTCTTCTCACTACCCCCCCCTCTCTCCTCCACTTCCAGGGAGCGGATCAGGGTTCGAGCCCCAAGTCTATGGACAGTTAGTCTGGACATGAGGAGAAAGGAGGGTATAAGAAAGAGAGAGACAAAGAGATTGAAAGAGAACAAAGGGAGGATTGAAAAATATCAGATTTGATGTGAAGAATGTCTTAACCTTACAATACTGCATGTACTGTGTGCTATGATCTAAGATCATGTGCTGGTTTTGTAACTTTGCCAGGTGAGTCAAAAACTCATTTCTGCATACCCAGTGTCCTCTGCAGGTTTGAGACTAAAGCAAAGCTGGTTCTTGACAGGCTGCTTCGCCAAGCTGTACTTCACTGTCACAGAGCCCTCAGTCTGTTTTGAGCTCTGTACATGAGAGAGGACATCAAGAAAAGAGAAGATGAAGAATACAATAATATAATTAAACTTATGGTTGCATTTTTCGCAGATACCATTTTTTTTTAAATACAGTAGCAATCAGTAATGCACATATTTTACCAGTTGGTGGCGTCATCTTACCTCTCCAGTAAGCTGGGCATAGATAAGTGACCTTTGACCCTGAAAGAGCACACTGATGGGTTGAGACAGAGGGGTGACAGACACACCCTTTGGAACTTTCCAATCAACAGCGATGTCAACAACAGCAGGCTGAAGAGCAAAGCGAAGCGACTGCATCACCTGGAGGAGAGGGAAGGACAGAGGGAGGAGGATAGAGGGGGGGGAGTGGGGATACAGTAGCCATGTTCGACAGGGTCAATTATGAATGCCACCAGGTTTTGGTTTATTTAATATACATTCCTCTTTTGTTCTCTGTCTGTCCACCTCATTGGCCCTCTTACTTTGGGTTGCATTCTATCAGTTCCTGTGATGAACTGGCTGTGTCCCCCTCCCTCCTTGGCGACCCCACTGATGAGGGCAGAGCTGGCTCCTTCTCCGATCCCAAAAGAAAAGCACCTAGAGATTGTGAGGACTTGATGTTACTGAAACATTACTTTGTAAAAATGTTGTGTTAATATAGGTGTCGTACCAAGACCTGAGAGTGGAATGTCTGTTAAGTGTATAGCATACTTTATTTGTAGTTTAAAAAAGACCAACCTATGAGATTTTGCATTCTTCTTGACTAGATCCAGGACTTGCTTGGTGTTTCCCACCTCACCATCAGTGAAGAGAAAGAGCTGAATATGTAAACAGGATGGTGTGTTGAAACATGTTAAGTTATCTTTTGTGCACACCTATGTTTGTATGGTTAGCATGTTGGGAAACACAGGTGGAAACAGTTTTCAGTTGCTAAGGTGCGGTCAATACAGAGCACTCACACTAGCCTGACTGGTTGTGTGTTTAAAATAGCAGCTGGTGACACGTGTAAAGCTGGTGCAACTTCATGAGGTGGTTTTAAGTGTGGGAGAATAATGTACCCTGGGGACGATGTGTCACTTCATCCAATTTATAAAATTGTAAGGCACATTGTAAACATGCATGTGTTTCATGAACGTGTATTACCTGTCTGGGCTGGTTAGGGATGCAGCTCTGACTATAGATATGTTTGAGTGGCTCAAGGATCTCTGTTCCGCCCATGTCAGCCCCCATCGTCTGCACCTTATTTAGAGCATTGTCCATAGTCTGCTGACTGTACTCCACACTCTTGCTGGAGAACAGATATACCAGCAAAACAACAATGATTTCCCCCAAACATATACAGATAGAGAAGCAAAAGTCAACATTACTTGTGGTGAATGTTGCCATTGGGTTCAAATAAGCAAGAGGAGGGTGGAGGAGAAGGGTACTTACGGGAAGAAGGACTCATAGTTAGAGCCAAAGCCAAAGATGTTAAAGTAGCAGCCCATAGGCAGACTCTTCAGCAAAAGCAGCAGAGTGTCCTGTAAGAAAAATGGAAGGCCAGGTGAAATCTGGAACATTTGTATATTTTTTTAACCTAATTTAGAGTATTTTGTGAGACTCTCTAAGAAAATGTGTTTGTCAGCCAGTCACTTTATCAAACGTTCAGTCAGTCGTCAAGGACTACTAAGGGAAAGATCAGTTACAATACCCTGGCACTGCCAATGCGTTCCTGTGCCCCTTCCCCTCTGTGCATGGGGCATGACATGCTACCAGAGCGATCCACCAGGAAAATAAACTCCCCAGACGAGGTCATGGATGACATCACAGACGTGGGGAACTCTGGGTAAAGGCTCAACATGACCACCGTGTCACCCATCAAAGAGCCTGGTCAGAGAGAGAGAGACAGAGAGAGATTAAAATGCTTGACAGTTGTAGGTCTATCTATGGTGTATATAATGTATATTATAGTGTATTACTATAGGCTGTTCTAGAATTTATTTAAACATTATATTCTATACTGTTCTAATTGAATGTTATCTAACTGGGATGGTTCCTCCAGGCCTCACCTGGTTTAGCGGAGGCCTGTCCTGACTCGACCACAGGAGTGGGCTGGTGGGCGTCTTTGTAATAAACCAACAGCTCAACATCCCGGTCAAACTTGTGTCCTGCAGCCAGGCTGATCTACAAACAGTACCAAAACAGCACAGTGTTCATTCATTTCATTTAGCGACACTTCCGTTCAAAGTAACGAACAGGAGGAGATTTGAACCTGTAAGATCTTTATCTACTACCACCGAGCTTTCAGACAATTAATGGGGCCAGTGAGTGGGAAATTAGCAGACATATACACACTCAGACAGATATACCATACCGTGGCTTGGGTTTGCTCCGGGTTGAGATAGTTGAGTGGATCCAAGGGACAGTTAGACTCTACTTTAGAGATGGGCCGAGGGGAGGACACATGAGCTTTGACAGACAAGTTGTAGGGCACAGCACTCGCGGGCACAGAAGTCACCTGGGCACTGCCCCCACCTCCACTGTTCACACCTAAAAGAGAAAAGGTCAGTAGAAATAAGTAAGTAAGTACATTTTATTTATAAAGCACACTAACACAGCAAGGCTGACCGAGGTGCCGAAGACATGGAGACAGACTGGAGCCTTGCCCTGGTGTTGATAGCTGAGGTGTTAGTCTGTGTGTGTGTTGATCTCTCTAACCTTGGGGCTCATAGCGGGGGTTCAGCACGGCAGGCAGGCATATCCTCAGCCCATCGTCCGCCTGCACGGCCAGCTCAGTGACGTACTCCAGCCTGATGGAGGCGCTCTCTCCAGGGGGAAGACTGCCCACGTTCAACTGGAACACATCTGAGCTTTGCTCGCTCTCCTCCAATAGGAAGGCCTGCTGGCCCGAGCTCAACGCATCATCATACTCTTCCCGAGCCTGAGGGACAGTGATGCGTCATTAATATGAGACACAACATGCAGTCAGGTCCATAAATATTTGGACATTGACACAATTTTCATCATTTTGGCTCTGTATACCACCACAATGGATTTGAAATGAAACAATCAAGATGTGCTTTAAGTGCAGACTTTCAGCTTTAATTTCAGGGTATTTACATCCAAATCAGGTGAACGGTGTAGGAATTACAACACATTTTATATGTGCCCCCCCCCCCCTTTTTAAGGGACAAAAAAATAATTGGACAAACTAACATAAATCTAATTGTCACTTTTAATACTCGGTTGCAAATACTTTGCAGTCAATGACAGCCTGAAGTCTGGAACCCATAGAGATCACCAGATGCTGGGTTTCGTCCCTGGTGATGCTCTGCCAGGCCTCTACTGCAACTGTCTTCAGTTCCTGCTTGTTCTTGGGGCATTTTCCCTTCAGTTTTGTCTTTAGCAAGTGAAATGCATGCTCAAATGGATCAGGTGATTGACTTGGCCATTGCAGAACATTCCACTTCTTTGCCTTAAAAAACTCTTTGGTTGCTTTCGCAGTATGCTTCGGGTCATTGTCCATCTGCACTGTGAAGCGCCGTCCTATGAGTTCTGAAGCATTTGTCTGAATCTGAGCAGATAATATTGCCCGAAACACTTCAGAATTCATCCTACTGCTTTTGTCAGCAGTCACATCGATAAATACAAGGGAACCAGTTCCATTGGCAGCCATACATGCCCACGCCTTAACACTACCTCCACCATGCTTCACTGATGAGGTGGTATGCTTTGGATCATGAGCAGTTCCTTCCCTTCTCCATACTCTTCTCTTCCCATCATTCTGGTACAAGTTGATCTTGGTCTCATCTGTCCATAGGATGTTGTTCCAGAACTGTACAGGCTCTTTTAGATGTTTTTTGGCAAACTCTAATCTGGTCTTCCTGTTTTTGAGACTCACCAATGGTTTACATCTTGTGGTGAACCCTCTATATTTACTCTGGTGAAGTCTTCTCTTAATTGTTGACTTTGACACAGATACGCCTACCTCCTGGAGAGTGTTCTTGATCTGGCCAACTGTTGTGAAGGGGTTTTTCTTCACCAGGGAAAGAATTCTTCTGTCATCCACCACAGTTGTTTTCCGTGGTCTTCCGGGTCTTTTGGTGTTGCTGAGCTCACCAGTGCGTTCTTTCTTTTTAAGAATGTACCAAACAGTTGATTTGGCCACACCTAATGTGTTTGCTATCTCTCTGATAGGTTTGTTTTGATTTTTCAGCCTAACGATGGCTTGCTTCACTGATGGTGACAGCTCTTTGGACTTCATATTGAGAGTTGACAGCAACAGATTCCAAACACAAATACCATACTTGAAATGAACTCTAGACCTTTTATCTGCTCCTTGTCAATGAAATAACGAACTCCCTTTATGAGGGAATAACATACACCTGGCCATGGAACAGCTGAGCAGCCAATTGTCCAATTACTTTTGGTCCCTTAAAAAGGGGGGGGCCACATATCAAATGTGTTGTAATTCCTACACCGTTCACCTGATTTGGATGTAAATACCCTGAAATTTAAGCTGAAAGTCTGCACTTAAAGCACATCTTGATTGTTTCATTTCAAATCCATTGTGGTGGTATACAGAGCCAAAATTATGAAAATTGAAAAAAGCACAGATTTCTTACAGACAAAATACAGTATAAGGTGAAGGTAGTAAACTTTTCTCAATAATTCATCACAGTCCTTAAAGTCAGTTTATTGTGCGGTAACAACATTGCTCTCACCTGCTTTTTCTCCTTCACATGGGCCACCACCTCGGTCTCTCCGATCTTGGCACTGAAGTGGCAGACAGCAGCCTCCGCTGGCAGAGGAAACACAAAGATGGCCTCCAGGGGTTGCTCCTCCTTGTTCTCATACTGCAGTGTGGAGCTCACAGTGGCTACATGGTCATTTACCTTGACCTCCACCTCAATACTCTTAAGAGGCACTGGAAAAGACATTGAAGGATGGAGCTTGGAGATTAGCTTTCAATGGACATTAGAGAGCAACTACCTTTGATGACTACAATGAGAATGTCCATAAAATGTGAGAGAAATGTATGAAAGTAACAAGTAAAAAAAGAAGAGGATTAGACAAATCAAGTGAATATTGACCACTGTATACATACCTGGTTCATTTTTTCCAGTCACCAGTCCACAGTGGCACACCATTTTGTTCACCTACAAGGGGGAAGAAAATTGCAGGTCTGTTACAGAGAGCAGTTAGACAGCATACAACAGCACTTCACATACTAACAGATAGAGCAACATAGTATGTAAGCCATTGTGACAAAAACAAACAAGGGGAACTGCAATTCTGTGCAAACAGATGAGTCATTATCATAAAGGGTGAGTCATGGATAAAGGTTAAAGGTCAGGAATGTAGGCAAGCCCTGCAACCATAAAGGGTTGGGGAAGTGTTTCGGCATTTGCAGTTTTGTCTTATCTGAGGTTTCACAGGGTTTCAATTTAAATGATTTTCAATACATCATCATCATCATAAGCTTTATTTCAGACACTTACTAGGTCCATAGATTAAAAGACAACATACAGACAAACCCATGACAGCTGCGCAATTATATATATAGGCTATATATTATATATAAATACTATCAGGGCCGGAGTGGGACCCATTTTCAGCCCGGGAATGTAATGCTCAAAACCAGCCCATCCCCACCATGGGAGGACCTAGGACCTACAGGTTTTGATGTGAGGTGAAATCGAAATCGAGGTGATTTTTTTCATTAATTTCAGTGCAAAATGGTTTCTTGAGATTTATGTAATATAAACATTACGTTGGACTCATTGTCAGAGCTATATTTTCCGTAAATTACAAACCAAATTTTTACCTGAAAGATTCTGTGCTTTTGAGAAAACATATTTTTCCCACCCTTGCAGGAACATCGTTTTATGAAGTGACAGATCTTTCATTTTTTACCTGGCTTTTTCAGTTCCTCCTGGCATCTTTTCCCCATCCATTTTATTATTTTCGCATCAGCTTAATCTTTCTAATTCCCTCCACAACAATAAGAAAGACAGCATGCGCGACAACTGAAAATGGAACTTTTTAATGCACGGTCTGATCATGCGCTTATTTAGATTATAACCTAGTGTAGCCTATTATCTTACTTATCAGTCACAAAGTAACTTAACAAACTCGTTTAATTCGGTGTGTGAAAAAACAAAGAGAAAGCAGCCGATCTGCTGGCCCAATTTATGAGCGGGCAGAGCGGCCCACAGGGAATTCTCCCCTTTTCTCCCGATGGCCACTCCGGGCCTGAATACTGTTAATAAATGAGCAATATTTTGGGGGGTGCTATCGGGGTGCTTTGGTCTTTCTTGGGGGTGCTGAAGCACCTGCTAGCCCCTCCCTAGCGCCGCCCATGCCGCCTGTCGATCTCGCGCTCCATCCTTCCCTCGTGAACAAGACCCCGAGATACTTGAACTCCTCCGCTTACAAACATATACTAAAATCACGAGGTACATAATTTTCTGAGGAGGCTCAGACGCCAGTGAGTCCACATATTAGAAAAGTATCGTACTGAACTTAGTTCCGGATTGGTCAGTACCAGGATACTGTTCATAGAATATACCCAGTGTCCACTTTTCTACGAATAAGATCAAAGTTTTGCAATACATATTTTCTTGTTTTCTTGGGATAATACATTTGTGCAACAAACACTACAGATTCCTTCGACCACACCCATTTTTTTCCGACTGCGTTTAAGGTTCAAAGGGTCATTAACTTCCTGTTTGATTGCAGTTAGTAACCTAGTTAAGAATTGGCAGTTTATATCGAAGTTGTGTATTCATTTAGAATACCCTTTCATCCAATATAATACAATCAATAGAATGACGGTAGGCTATATTTCAAGTCATGATTGGATACGCGGGTTGGTAATCTACATTATTATTTGTCATTCGTCCTTAATCAAATGATTTTGGACAGTCAGTTGCAATATCCACTGAACATAGCCTAATATGTAGGTTTGTTGCTTTACATCTAAACATACAGCCTGGCTAAATTTTTACTAGGTTGGAGCGTAATTGTAATCTATTCAATAGAGTCTATTGTTTCTTAAATCTGAAATGTATTTTTCCAAACCAGGTAGATTTGTCTTGAATATCGGTCAAAACCTGGCCCTTTATATTCCTTTAATATAATTGTACAAGCTGTTTTTTGTTTTAATAAGACTATTCCAGACATTTCAGTCTTTAAATAGTAGCCTACTATAGTTACCTACCGCCGAAGGTTCGTGAAGTGAAAATGCGTTTATTCCTGCTGTAGGTTCTCTTGCATTTGAAACAGAAACCTTTGAGTTACTGGACTCAAAGGGGAGGAGAACGACAGTAAACCACGTGTAGTCGCACTCAATTGGCCAATGCACATACCATTTACGCCCACTGAAAGTTTACGGTCCGTGTACCTTGTGGCCATTGGTTTTTCTATTTTGCAACCCGTGTTGACAAACGCAAAATAGGGCCGTAATATCGTTTTGTCGTTTTAGTAACTCAAACACACATTTAAGTATTACGGCTTGTTTTTGGTTGTTTCGTTTTTTTTTTAATAATGAAATAACCATATAACACAAATGGTATAACGAGCCATTAATCGTTGTTTTGATTATTCCATATCCTTTATGCTGATATCTGCAAAAGATGAGAAATGGGCTCGTAATATCGATTTGTCCATTTCGGATGTCAGAACCAGATGATGGGGAAATGCGTGGTTTCCGTTGTTTTGTTTTATTTTGGAATAACGGAATAACCATATAACACAAATGGTATACTGGCACTAGTGAAAAAGAGAGAGAGGGGGAGAGATGTGTAATGATTGGGGGTGTTATTACTTCCGAACACCAGAGGGAAGCAACGACTAGCTTCTTTTTCTGTGATGTGTAGGCCTACAATCTTTTGGGGACTAACCAGGGACCAAACCAGTACCTTGCGCCCAGTTCCTCTATTACATGTGTTTTCCAACACCAGTTGCAATTAACCCTGGGTTATAGCCCTCCACCATTGCATGGTGCCATTCATTCTTTACAGGTCACACCCATCAAGTCAAAGTGAATAGTAACTGGTCCAACTCCATATCCAAGCCCATGGTATCTGTGGAGGAATACAGTCATCACACTTGTCAAATCCTCCCCACACAAGTCCAATGACTTAACAACTTTCGTGTAAGCCCATACTGCAGTTTGCAGACATACAACACAGATGAGACTCAGGAGAGTGAAATAGAGATAATGGTAATGGGAGGGTGTTGCACTTTTCTGCTTCTCTTTTCTCCACTCACTTTACCTTCTAACGCTTTCCAATTGTTTAAACAAGTCTCTATACTCTATTCTCTCTGTATTCTGCACAAAAGATGACTGTGTACTGTATATAAAACATTCCGGCATATAAATCCACGTATCTCCACACTCAGATCCTGTCACCCTTCCCCAGTCCGCTGCTGTTTTCAACTAACCTATATATATATATATATATGTTATAACATACGCTTTTACTAGGTATCATGGCAAAAAAACGAATGACTAGACATTTTAACTTCTGGGGCAAGAGTGGCGTTACAGGGGTTTCTTCTCCAACCAACAAGTTCGAAGCTGAACTGTAAAATAGTGACAAGCATCGAGGCACAAGGGTTTCTGAAATTGGTGCCAAAGACGAATACGATATTTATTATTAGATTTATTGAGATGTATTATTGTACGGCATTGAAAGAAAATACACGAAACATTATATCAGGTGTCAAGATATTTGTAGTGCAGTTCAGCTAGTTGTTTGCGCAATATTTGTTAGCGAAACATTTCTCAGAGGCTAGAATTAATCTCTGGAATAAATGCAACTATACGATAAAATAGGCCCTATATAAGAACTTCTCTGAGTTAGCTAAAGCCTTGCCGTTACATGCACAATACACAACTGTTAACCGTGACAATTTGTATTGATATATTCAGTAAATAAGTTCCAATAAGACTATATTGCTTGGAGTATGACAATGTTGCTGTTGGTGTACAGCCCAGGTACAGCATGTGGAGCATGAACAAAAGAGAAAAAGGTAGGCAGGGTGATCTTCTCAGAGTCCCAGAGTCTCCTTCTGCACCTTGCAACCCAACAGGGCATTACCAGCTGCCACACACTCCGGAACAAAGGGCACTGGGGGGGGGGGGGGGGGGAGAAATCCACACAGGATGATTATATTACTCATGATGATAGCATAATAACACTAGATGGTAAGGGTTTAACATGTCAGGACAGTTGAACAGTACCATTCTGGGCCTGGATCCATGCCACAGCTTTGATAGCCAGAAGTTGCCACTCGTCCTGGTCTTTGATCTTGAACCCATGGAGCCATATGAGGGCCAGAACAGTGGCCCACACTTCCTGGTCCACCTGGTTCCCCAGAATCCAGGGTGAAGGAGCATAGGAAGGAGAGTGGGCAAAAGAGAGAAATCAATCATCCGTAAGAAATCAAGTATCCATAAACAGGTGCTACACAGACAACATGGGCTGCTGCAGAAGTATAGTAACATTCACAGATCTGATGGTGGATGAACGGATGTCACAGGCTGTCATCAGTGACCCACCTGTTCAGGCTTTGTCTTGTCCACTTCCTCCAGTGTTTTCCCCAGCACAAGGACCAGGGCTGTCTCTAGGACCCAGGAACCAGAAGCTTTCTGAAGGGAGATCAGCTGGAAGAGAGGGTCCCTGGTCAGTTCAGGGACAGTGATGGTGTTTTCAGCCATTTCAAAGTTGTCAGCCATTTCAAAGCCTGATGGAGAAAATACACAATTTAGTTTACAAGTAAAATATGTACCTGCCAGATTTCATTAAAAATATAGGTGGGTAGAGTACAGAAAACTGCCAAAACCCCCAATATTCAGAAGGGCTGATAGCAAATTCAGGATTTTAGGTTAAAAGACAAGTAACAAGTACCATGTTTGATTGAATGTGTACCTGCATCACAGTAAACTGAGCTCGGTTCACCTGAATAAAAAAAAGTTAGAAAGTAAAAATCATTGTATTTAGCATGTTTGTTAATCAATCACAGTTTTTCTAGCAGGACAAGCTATGACAATCAACCTTACTGATGGTAGTACTACATAGTACATAGCTAGCTTCAAACAGTATCATTCAAATACATTTACGTTTTTTAGGTTTTGCCCTAATACAACATTTGGTATTACTGTTAGCCAATATACAGGCTATATATTTTAAATGAAGGAAAATAAATGTCCAAGAGAAAAAGGCACTCCATGCACAACATGTTTTTTTGGCTTTAAAAATTAAATGTGCTTTTCAAATGCAATTGTCTTATTTGTTCTGTTCTGTGCAGCGACAAGTGACACGGGGCAAGAGATGGAGGCTGTGGTGACAGGGTCCAGTGGAGAGAATTTGACAGGTACACAGTGTGTACACAGTAGACTATATGTTAACTGGGTTATTATATGGAAATTAGTTTGTTGAATTGATTTTCATTATTGACTATAGTTAACTGATTATTGTTCTTTTACAACATTTAAAAGCAGATGCAGAAACAGAGAGAAGCAAGAAAAAAGAAACTAAGGGAGAATTGCCATATTCATTTTTAGATACTGTATTAGATCTAATTTTGTTAACAGTCTTCGCTAGCACTGCATGATACTTTATTATTATATAGCCTATTTGTATTAAGCAACTGTACACAGGTCGCGGGACAGACTGCGTTTACAAGTCCCGAGCTGATTTTCGGTCCCAGTCCGACCTCCGGGGAAGGCTGAGTGACACATTATCATTGGGGCTGCACAAAGTCTCATCTTAGCCATAGGTGCAGCATGATACACTGTGTGAAAGAAGATAACCAAAAAGATGCACTGAGTATCACTTTCCACAATTTACACAGCAGCACTTTTAAGATAACGAAAATGAAACACTTTTCCAAAAATATATACTTTTTGTACTTTTTTTCATCAACCTACATGACCTGCCCATACGCATTGAGCCTCCTCCACCTCCTCCACCTCCAATCCCTGTGAAAGAAGGAAATACGTCTGTAATATGTTCCGAGTGGATTTTCACACTACCTTTAGTCGCCATTTACTCTATATACAATATTATATTATTATTTTCTGAATACCTACTATAGGAATCTAATTTTGTAACAAATGATTCCCTGGTCTCGTCAAATTTTCCCACTTATTTGTGTTGTTTTCATGGTTTCTTTAGTTTTTTTTACTGTGCATTTCTTCCATTATACATTAATTCCACATTATATATTTATTACTTCTATCACCTGCTATCAATGTAAAAAAAAAAAAACTTTTGTTTAAACTAATTTTAAAAAGTAAGACACTTACTGGGTGTGGGGACATTCCTACGAAGCATCGGGCCCTTCACAGCTTCCCCACTGCCTTTGTGGACAGCAATGAAAGCAGTGAAGACACTGCTCACTCCTGATTGGACACTGAGATTAACCACTCTGTCTTTTAACTCTGTGGCCTTCTTCTCACTACCCCCCCCTCTCTCCTCCACTTCCAGGGAGCGGATCAGGGTTCGAGCCCCAAGTCTATGGACAGTTAGTCTGGACATGAGGAGAAAGGAGGGTATAAGAAAGAGAGAGACAAAGAGATTGAAAGAGAACAAAGGGAGGATTGAAAAATATCAGATTTGATGTGAAGAATGTCTTAACCTTACAATACTGCATGTACTGTGTGCTATGATCTAAGATCATGTGCTGGTTTTGTAACTTTGCCAGGTGAGTCAAAAACTCATTTCTGCATACCCAGTGTCCTCTGCAGGTTTGAGACTAAAGCAAAGCTGGTTCTTGACAGGCTGCTTCGCCAAGCTGTACTTCACTGTCACAGAGCCCTCAGTCTGTTTTGAGCTCTGTACATGAGAGAGGACATCAAGAAAAGAGAAGATGAAGAATACAATAATATAATTAAACTTATGGTTGCATTTTTCGCAGATACCATTTTTTTTTAAATACAGTAGCAATCAGTAATGCACATATTTTACCAGTTGGTGGCGTCATCTTACCTCTCCAGTAAGCTGGGCATAGATAAGTGACCTTTGACCCTGAAAGAGCACACTGATGGGTTGAGACAGAGGGGTGACAGACACACCCTTTGGAACTTTCCAATCAACAGCGATGTCAACAACAGCAGGCTGAAGAGCAAAGCGAAGCGACTGCATCACCTGGAGGAGAGGGAAGGACAGAGGGAGGAGGATAGAGGGGGGGGAGTGGGGATACAGTAGCCATGTTCGACAGGGTCAATTATGAATGCCACCAGGTTTTGGTTTATTTAATATACATTCCTCTTTTGTTCTCTGTCTGTCCACCTCATTGGCCCTCTTACTTTGGGTTGCATTCTATCAGTTCCTGTGATGAACTGGCTGTGTCCCCCTCCCTCCTTGGCGACCCCACTGATGAGGGCAGAGCTGGCTCCTTCTCCGATCCCAAAAGAAAAGCACCTAGAGATTGTGAGGACTTGATGTTACTGAAACATTACTTTGTAAAAATGTTGTGTTAATATAGGTGTCGTACCAAGACCTGAGAGTGGAATGTCTGTTAAGTGTATAGCATACTTTATTTGTAGTTTAAAAAAGACCAACCTATGAGATTTTGCATTCTTCTTGACTAGATCCAGGACTTGCTTGGTGTTTCCCACCTCACCATCAGTGAAGAGAAAGAGCTGAAGATGTAAACAGGATGGTGTGTTGAAACATGTTAAGTTATCTTTTGTGCACACCTATGTTTGTATGGTTAGCATGTTGGGAAACACAGGTGGAAACAGTTTTCAGTTGCTAAGGTGCGGTCAATACAGAGCACTCACACTAGCCTGACTGGTTGTGTGTTTAAAATAGCAGCTGGTGACACGTGTAAAGCTGGTGCAACTTCATGAGGTGGTTTTAAGTGTGGGAGAATAATGTACCCTGGGGACGATGTGTCACTTCATCCAATTTATAAAATTGTAAGGCACATTGTAAACATGCATGTGTTTCATGAACGTGTATTACCTGTCTGGGCTGGTTAGGGATGCAGCTCTGACTATAGATATGTTTGAGTGGCTCAAGGATCTCTGTTCCGCCCATGTCAGCCCCCATCGTCTGCACCTTATTTAGAGCATCGTCCATAGTCTGCTGACTGTACTCCACACTCTTGCTGGAGAACAGATATACCAGCAAAACAACAATGATTTCCCCCAAACATATACAGATAGAGAAGCAAAAGTCAACATTACTTGTGGTGAATGTTGCCATTGGGTTCAAATAAGCAAGAGGAGGGTGGAGGAGAAGGGTACTTACGGGAAGAAGGACTCATAGTTAGAGCCAAAGCCAAAGATGTTAAAGTAGCAGCCCATAGGCAGACTCTTCAGCAAAAGCAGCAGAGTGTCCTGTAAGAAAAATGGAAGGCCAGGTGAAATCTGGAACATTTGTATATTTTTTTAACCTAATTTAGAGTATTTTGTGAGACTCTCTAAGAAAATGTGTTTGTCAGCCAGTCACTTTATCAAACGTTCAGTCAGTCGTCAAGGACTACTAAGGGAAAGATCAGTTACAATACCCTGGCACTGCCAATGCGTTCCTGTGCCCCTTCCCCTCTGTGCATGGGGCATGACATGCTACCAGAGCGATCCACCAGGAAAATAAACTCCCCAGACGAGGTCATGGATGACATCACAGACGTGGGGAACTCTGGGTAAAGGCTCAACATGACCACCGTGTCACCCATCAAAGAGCCTGGTCAGAGAGAGAGAGACAGAGAGAGAGATTAAAATGCTTGACAGTTGTAGGTCTATCTATGGTGTATATAATGTATATTATAGTGTATTACTATAGGCTGTTCTAGAATTTATTTAAACATTATATTCTATACTGTTCTAATTGAATGTTATCTAACTGGGATGGTTCCTCCAGGCCTCACCTGGTTTAGCGGAGGCCTGTCCTGACTCGACCACAGGAGTGGGCTGGTGGGCGTCTTTGTAATAAACCAACAGCTCAACATCCCGGTCAAACTTGTGTCCTGCAGCCAGGCTGATCTACAAACAGTACCAAAACAGCACAGTGTTCATTCATTTCGTTTAGCGACACTTCCGTTCAAAGTAACGAACAGGAGGAGATTTGAACCTGTAAGATCTTTATCTACTACCACCGAGCTTTCAGACAATTAATGGGTCCAGTGAGTGGGAAATTAGCAGACATATACACACTCAGACAGATATACCATACCGTGGCTTGGGTTTGCTCCGGGTTGAGATAGTTGAGTGGATCCAAGGGACAGTTAGACTCTACTTTAGAGATGGGCCGAGGGGAGGACACATGAGCTTTGACAGACAAGTTGTAGGGCACAGCACTCGCGGGCACAGAAGTCACCTGGGCACTGCCCCCACCTCCACTGTTCACACCTAAAAGAGAAAAGGTCAGTAGAAATAAGTAAGTAAGTACATTTTATTTATAAAGCACACTAACACAGCAAGGCTGACCGAGGTGCCGAAGACATGGAGACAGACTGGAGCCTTGCCCTGGTGTTGATAGCTGAGGTGTTAGTCTGTGTGTGTGTTGATCTCTCTAACCTTGGGGCTCATAGCGGGGGTTCAGCACGGCAGGCAGGCATATCCTCAGCCCATCGTCCGCCTGCACGGCCAGCTCAGTGACGTACTCCAGCCTGATGGAGGCGCTCTCTCCAGGGGGAAGACTGCCCACGTTCAACTGGAACACATCTGAGCTTTGCTCGCTCTCCTCCAATAGGAAGGCCTGCTGGCCCGAGCTCAACGCATCATCATACTCTTCCCGAGCCTGAGGGACAGTGATGCGTCATTAATATGAGACACAACATGCAGTCAGGTCCATAAATATTTGGACATTGACACAATTTTCATCATTTTGGCTCTGTATACCACCACAATGGATTTGAAATGAAACAATCAAGATGTGCTTTAAGTGCAGACTTTCAGCTTTAATTTCAGGGTATTTACATCCAAATCAGGTGAACGGTGTAGGAATTACAACACATTTTATATGTGCCCCCCCCCCCCTTTTTAAGGGACAAAAAAATAATTGGACAAACTAACATAAATCTAATTGTCACTTTTAATACTCGGTTGCAAATACTTTGCAGTCAATGACAGCCTGAAGTCTGGAACCCATAGAGATCACCAGATGCTGGGTTTCGTCCCTGGTGATGCTCTGCCAGGCCTCTACTGCAACTGTCTTCAGTTCCTGCTTGTTCTTGGGGCATTTTCCCTTCAGTTTTGTCTTTAGCAAGTGAAATGCATGCTCAAATGGATCAGGTGATTGACTTGGCCATTGCAGAACATTCCACTTCTTTGCCTTAAAAAACTCTTTGGTTGCTTTCGCAGTATGCTTCGGGTCATTGTCCATCTGCACTGTGAAGCGCCGTCCTATGAGTTCTGAAGCATTTGTCTGAATCTGAGCAGATAATATTGCCCGAAACACTTCAGAATTCATCCTACTGCTTTTGTCAGCAGTCACATCGATAAATACAAGGGAACCAGTTCCATTGGCAGCCATACATGCCCACGCCTTAACACTACCTCCACCATGCTTCACTGATGAGGTGGTATGCTTTGGATCATGAGCAGTTCCTTCCCTTCTCCATACTCTTCTCTTCCCATCATTCTGGTACAAGTTGATCTTGGTCTCATCTGTCCATAGGATGTTGTTCCAGAACTGTACAGGCTCTTTTAGATGTTTTTTGGCAAACTCTAATCTGGTCTTCCTGTTTTTGAGACTCACCAATGGTTTACATCTTGTGGTGAACCCTCTATATTTACTCTGGTGAAGTCTTCTCTTAATTGTTGACTTTGACACAGATACGCCTACCTCCTGGAGAGTGTTCTTGATCTGGCCAACTGTTGTGAAGGGGTTTTTCTTCACCAGGGAAAGAATTCTTCTGTCATCCACCACAGTTGTTTTCCGTGGTCTTCCGGGTCTTTTGGTGTTGCTGAGCTCACCAGTGCGTTCTTTCTTTTTAAGAATGTACCAAACAGTTGATTTGGCCACACCTAATGTTTTTGCTATCTCTCTGATAGGTTTGTTTTGATTTTTCAGCCTAACGATGGCTTGCTTCACTGATGGTGACAGCTCTTTGGACTTCATATTGAGAGTTGACAGCAACAGATTCCAAACACAAATACCATACTTGAAATGAACTCTAGACCTTTTATCTGCTCCTTGTCAATGAAATAACGAACTCCCTTTATGAGGGAATAACATACACCTGGCCATGGAACAGCTGAGCAGCCAATTGTCCAATTACTTTTGGTCCCTTAAAAAGGGGGGGGCCACATATCAAATGTGTTGTAATTCCTACACCGTTCACCTGATTTGGATGTAAATACCCTGAAATTTAAGCTGAAAGTCTGCACTTAAAGCACATCTTGATTGTTTCATTTCAAATCCATTGTGGTGGTATACAGAGCCAAAATGATGAAAATTGAAAAAAGCACAGATTTCTTACAGACAAAATACAGTATAAGGTGAAGGTAGTAAACTTTTCTCAATAATTCATCACAGTCCTTAAAGTCAGTTTATTGTGCGGTAACAACATTGCTCTCACCTGCTTTTTCTCCTTCACATGGGCCACCACCTCGGTCTCTCCGATCTTGGCACTGAAGTGGCAGACAGCAGCCTCCGCTGGCAGAGGAAACACAAAGATGGCCTCCAGGGGTTGCTCCTCCTTGTTCTCATACTGCAGTGTGGAGCTCACAGTGGCTACATGGTCATTTACCTTGACCTCCACCTCAATACTCTTAAGAGGCACTGGAAAAGACATTGAAGGATGGAGCTTGGAGATTAGCTTTCAATGGACTTTAGAGAGCAACTACCTTTGATGACTACAATGAGAATGTCCATAAAATGTGAGAGAAATGTATGAAAGTAACAAGTAAAAAAAGAAGAGGATTAGACAAATCAAGTGAATATTGACCACTGTATACATACCTGGTTCATTTTTTCCAGTCACCAGTCCACAGTGGCACACCATTTTGTTCACCTACAAGGGGGAAGAAAATTGCAGGTCTGTTACAGAGAGCAGTTAGACAGCATACAACAGCACTTCACATACTAACAGATAGAGCAACATAGTATGTAAGCCATTGTGACAAAAACAAACAAGGGGAACTGCAATTCTGTGCAAACAGATGAGTCATTATCATAAAGGGTGAGTCATGGATAAAGGTTAAAGGTCAGGAATGTAGGCAAGCCCTGCAACCATAAAGGGTTGGGGAAGTGTTTCGGCATTTGCAGTTTTGTCTTATCTGAGGTTTCACAGGGTTTCAATTTAAATGATTTTCAATACATCATCATCATCATAAGCTTTATTTCAGACACTTACTAGGTCCATAGATTAAAAGACAACATACAGACAAACCCATGACAGCTGCGCAATTATATATATAGGCTATATATTATATATAAATACTATCAGGGCCGGAGTGGGACCCATTTTCAGCCCGGGAATGTAATGCTCAAAACCAGCCCATCCCCACCATGGGAGGACCTAGGACCTACAGGTTTTGATGTGAGGTGAAATCGAAATCGAGGTGATTTTTTTCATTAATTTCAGTGCAAAATGGTTTCTTGAGATTTATGTAATATAAACATTACGTTGGACTCATTGTCAGAGCTATATTTTCCGGAAATTACAACCCAAATTTTTACCTGAAAGATTCTGTGCTTTTGAGAAAACATATTTTTCCCACCCTTGCAGGAACATCGTTTTATGAAGTGACAGATCTTTCATTTTTTACCTGGCTTTTTCAGTTCCTCCTGGCATCTTTTCCCCATCCATTTTATTATTTTCGCATCAGCTTAATCTTTCTAATTCCCTCCACAACAATAAGAAAGACAGCATGCGCGACAACTGAAAATGGAACTTTTTAATGCACGGTCTGATCATGCGCTTATTTAGATTATAACCTAGTGTAGCCTATTATCTTACTTATCAGTCACAAAGTAACTTAACAAACTCGTTTAATTCGGTGTGTGAAAAAACAAAGAGAAAGCAGCCGATCTGCTGGCCCAATTTATGAGCGGGCAGAGCGGCCCACAGGGAATTCTCCCCTTTTCTCCCGATGGCCACTCCGGGCGTGAATACTGTTAATAAATGAGCAATATTTTGGGGGGTGCTATCGGGGTGCTTTGGTCTTTCTTGGGGGTGCTGAAGCACCTGCTAGCCCCTCCCTAGCGCCGCCCATGCCGCCTGTCGATCTCGCGCTCCATCCTTCCCTCGTGAACAAGACCCCGAGATACTTGAACTCCTCCGCTTACAAACATATACTAAAATCACGAGGTACATAATTTTCTGAGGAGGCTCAGACGCCAGTGAGTCCACATATTAGAAAAGTATCGTACTGAACTTAGTTCCGGATTGGTCAGTACCAGGATACTGTTCATAGAATATACCCAGTGTCCACTTTTCTACGAATAAGATCAAAGTTTTGCAATACATATTTTCTTGTTTTCTTGGGATAATACATTTGTGCAACAAACACTACAGATTCCTTCGACCACACCCATTTTTTTCCGACTGCGTTTAAGGTTCAAAGGGTCATTAACTTCCTGTTTGATTGCAGTTAGTAACCTAGTTAAGAATTGGCAGTTTATATCGAAGTTGTGTATTCATTTAGAATACCCTTTCATCCAATATAATACAATCAATAGAATGACGGTAGGCTATATTTCAAGTCATGATTGGATACGCGGGTTGGTAATCTACATTATTATTTGTCATTCGTCCTTAATCAAATGATTTTGGACAGTCAGTTGCAATATCCACTGAACATAGCCTAATATGTAGGTTTGTTGCTTTACATCTAAACATACAGCCTGGCTAAATTTTTACTAGGTTGGAGCGTAATTGTAATCTATTCAATAGAGTCTATTGTTTCTTAAATCTGAAATGTATTTTTCCAAACCAGGTAGATTTGTCTTGAATATCGGTCAAAACCTGGCCCTTTATATTCCTTTAATATAATTGTACAAGCTGTTTTTTGTTTTAATAAGACTATTCCAGACATTTCAGTCTTTAAATAGTAGCCTACTATAGTTACCTACCGCCGAAGGTTCGTGAAGTGAAAATGCGTTTATTCCTGCTGTAGGTTCTCTTGCATTTGAAACAGAAACCTTTGAGTTACTGGACTCAAAGGGGAGGAGAATGACAGTAAACCACGTGTAGTCGCACTCAATTGGCCAATGCACATACCATTTACGCCCACTGAAAGTTTACGGTCCGTGTACCTTGTGGCCATTGTTTTTTCTATTTTGCAAAATAAGGCCGGAATGTCGTTTTGTCATTTTAGTAACTCAAACACACATTTAAGTATTACGGCTTGTTTTTGGTTGTTTCGTTTTTGTTTTAAATAATGAAATAACCATATAACACAAATGGTATAACGAGCCATTAATCGTTGTTTTGATTATTCCATATCCTTTATGCTGATATCTGCAAAAGATGAGAAATGGGCTCGTAATATCGATTTGTCCAATTCGGATGTCAGAACCAGATGATGGGGAAATGCGTGGTTTCCGTTGTTTTGTTTTATTTTGGAATAACGGAATAACCATATAACACAAACGGTATAACGAGCCACTTACTCATTTGTTTGATCGGCCGTATTATGCATACTGGCACAAGTGAAAAAGAGAGAGAGGGGGAGAGATGTGTAATGATTGGGGGTGTTATTACTTCCGAACACCAGAGGGAAGCAACGACTAGCTTTTTTTTCTTTTTCTGTGATGTGTAGGCCTACAATCTTTTGGGGACTAACCAGGGATCAAACCAGTACCTTGCGCCCAGTTCCTCTATTACATGTGTTTTCCAACACCAGTTGCAATCAACCCTGGGTTATAGCCCTCCACCATTGCATGGTGCCATTCATTCTTTACAGGTCACACCCATCAAGTCAAAGTGAATAGTAACTGGTCCAACTCCATATCCAAGCCCATGGTATCTGTGGAGGAATACAGTCATCACACTTGTCAAATCCTCCCCACACAAGTCCACTGACTTAACAACTTTCGTGTAGGCCCATACTGCAGTTTGCAGACATACAACACAGATGAGACTCAGGAGAGTGAATTAGAGATAATGGTAATGGGAGGGTGTTGCACTTTTCTGCTTCTCTTTTCTCCACTCACTTTACCTTCTAACGCTTTCCAATTGTTTAAACAAGTCTCTATACTCTATTCTCTCTGTATTCTGCACAAAAGATGACTGTGTACTGTATATAAAACATTCCGGCATATAAATCCACATATCTCCACACTCAGATCCTGTCACCCTTCCCCAGTCCGCTGCTGTTTTCAACTAACCTATATACTCCAACAGCATAATACAATTCCTGAAATTCAGTTATGGCTTGTGATTTTGGAAAGCCACCCCAGGATTTCAGTGGCCCCATCTGACCACTCCTATAAAACATTTCTGGGGGTGCCACTGCTTTTGCCTGTTAATGCCTGCACTGCAGTGAAGAAAACTATGGATGTAAGGACAACAAATGTATTGTCACTACAATGGCCTTTTGCAAAATTGAATAGATTTAAATGTAATGTTTTGGGTCAAGTTAACTCTACATTTAATCCAAACTGAATAAAAGTTACTTCTCTTTTTATATATAAATTTATTTCTAATATTTCTCCATGTGTTTCCATTGAGTTTTTAATTATAATAGGAGCCCCATTCTTGCAATATTTCTAGGATTTGGCTACTGCTTTAATTTGGCAATTGAGGATGATAGCTGAGTCTAAGATAATTACAAGGTTTCTGACTTCACACTTCAGGTTGCCAGTGTAAACAAAGTAGGCCCTGCCTTTTAAGTAAGATCTGAGCCTACAGAGTCCAGTCCCTGATAGTCCCACCAATTCCATGTTCCAACAGCATGTCTTCTTACTTCCTTCTCAACCTATCCTTCTATGCATGATTCTCTCTCACTCACTTTGGCCAAAGAATGGAGGGACTGTCATTAACACGAGGCTGGAGGAAGACAACTGAACACTGTCTCCTCTGAGGTCAAAACGCTAAATTACAAAAGAGCTTAAACCCTCTCTAACCATCCCTTCTCATAACAATCAGGCCAACAAACTGAGGTGCAAAGTTGAGCCTAGCGTTGTTGGCTAGCAACTGACCCCCTCCCACCTCTCTGTTCATATACTTATTCGAAAAGGGAGTGAAAGGGATGGGGGGGTCTATTGTAGTGGCCTGGCCTCAACGGGTTTCTTACATGGAGAAAAACTGAGTGAAAGTCTAAGACAGAGGGAGGGGGTGCAGGCCTTAAGTTGAGCACGTTGGCGGGTAATGTATGCAAACTTATTGTGGTGGGTTAATGCACCATGCAATAATGAGGGGCAAGGAGGGGGATGAGGCGGGAGGGAATGGCATGATAGCCCCAACCTATGTCTTCTCAGTAAACCCCGGACTACTAAGCGTCGACCTGAATCTCCTCTAAGTGACCACGGCATGATCATCCAGTTTATAACTTCTTCATGCACTTTAACTTCAAGGAAACTTCGTAAGACAACAGGGCCTACCGACACAAAACATCAAGACCTAATAGTGGTGTGACATAGAAAAGGAAGAGGTAAGTGCAAAGAACATTTGTGGTTTAGAAACAGAAACCTGGATGAAACTGAATGAAAACAAAAGTATAGCACACAGGGAGAATAAAACAGTGAGGTAGGTCACTTATAGGAAGATTTATCAGTAACCCTGGCAATATTACATTGCTATTACTCGAATGTGTTATATTTGAAGTATTGTAATTGCTGTTTAGCATACCAGCCAAAACATGTTTTCCTGATTACTATGACGATGATGATGATGATGTTTTACGTTACCATAGAGTTCTACACAGCCTACCCTCAAAACTTCATCTGCAGGATATCTTGTATGCTTTTTAAATATGCTGTACTAGGAAGAGGAAACTGGGTTAGAAAAAGTAAATAGACTTTGAATAAATCTAGGAAGGGAATTTAAAATGCAGTTAAAGTTTAATTCTCAAAACTATTTCAATTGTAGTTCAGACTTACCAACTTAAAAGGAATAAAATAAATGATGAAACGTGTCAACCCTTAGGGATAGTAATAAGGCAATTATGAATATTGTAATATTTACATACTTTAAATTGCACAAGACATAACAATTAATTAATGTTGACCATCACGGGTAGATGTTTGGTGTCTACGAGAACAAAGCAAAATGGAGACTGTAAGATAACAAATTACAATAGGTTCCTCTGTCACATGACATGGTCTAAAAGAAGGAATATTGATTAATTGATAACTGAATGCTTAATGAATGGGACCTGATGATATTCTTTGCCAAGGCTACAGGCGGGTTAACCCTTGAATTATGAATTCTTATCATTTAATGTGTACAGAACATTCTCCTATTCAGTATAATATACAGTATGAAAGTAAATCTTGCTACTGTAGGTCTTGCTATGTCTATAAAATGCCAGTCTAATCATGTTACATTACATTAGGTTCAACCATAACAGGTGCAGTACCAACCATATATGTGAAGAAACAGTCCAAGACAAGCCAAAACTATGTTTGTTAAGAATTGAGAGCTTGAACTGCTGCAGCTAGTGAGCGGTGGTTGTGGTTGGAACCACTGTTAACAGAACTGAGAGTCTACTGCAAAATTCTCAGGGTGAAAAACAACTTTCCGTGTAAAGGTAAACCTTTGTTTGCCAGCAGTCCATCTTCTGTCCCAGAAACCCACATTCGTAACCCCCCCCCACCCCCAACCCACCGCCTCTTTTGATCCTCTTGTTCTTTTCAGATGTTATGTTTGTTCAGAGAAAATATCTTTGCAGATAACAATACACTACTACATGGTTTATGATTGCTTTCTCGCAAACATGCACAACGTTTCTGTCTTTTTCTTTAACCTCATACCATCCCGTTAAAACAACACAGACAGCAGAGTGGGTGTGCAACTTCATCTGACTGTGCACCATTTGCTTTTTAGCACATCAATTTCATTGGCAGTAGGTTTATAATAGTTATTGTCACCAATATAGTCTAGATTTTCAAGCCTTATTTACCCTAGTGGTAAAGAGAAAACACAACAAACTAATGCTAAATATGTATTTTCCCAGCCATTGACACCCAATATAATGTAGGTGATGTTTATATTGTATATAACAAAGCTCAAATCAGTTTGAACCACTCCTTTCACATTGCAGGTGGGGTGATTTCCAACCAGTCAACTTGTGTGCAGGAAATTATGTCACAAAACTGTGGGGAAAGTGGATTGAAGTTGATTAGGGTGCACATTCTGGTGTACCTGCTGGCTCTACCATTCTGCGAGTCTTTCCTCCCAAACTTCTGGTCCCGTGTGTTAACCCTTTCCTGGAAGTCCAACACACATCAGGAGATGACTGAGCAGGCCATCCTCAACATCACCCTAGAGACGTTGAGCAGCATCAACACACATAAGCATGCCCATACACAGAACCAAATGAAGGTGTGCTTACTCAAACACACACACACATGCATGCACACACTATCCTTAGATCCAGTCTTCGTTGTTCACACGTATAACGTAAGCTGACAAATTTGCTAAATAGTACTGACTGTTAAACATGCACATGCATAAAACGCACACACAATGCATAGGCCCATAGGTAATCATGGAATAGTTGATGATGATGCTCACCTTTCCTCGTCTTAGTCTGACCTGGGTCGGGGGTTCTGGCGAGCTGTGGGGGAGGTGGTCAAGTCAAATGCAGCCATGGACTTCCTGAGCTCCACTCGCTCCAATCCGGTGTACCACTTCGACTCTGAGCGTATTGAGGACGCCATACAGATGCTGCAGTTGCTTCAGTCCCAGACTGTATTATCTGTGCAGGCTAAAGATTACCAGGGGGCCCGTCACAGTCTGGGCCAGCTCTTCCACTCTCTGCAGGTGACCCATTTATAAATTCATGGATGAGTCTTAAAAAAATATATTTTTTTTTTAATGAAAATAAGTGACAGGTTTATTTGACCATTGAGACACCATAACGGCCTCTTGTTGATGCTTGGTACTTGTTCTCAGATTCTTCATTCTGACCATCAGTGAAGCTAACTGCTTTGCCCAATGGACACATATTACAGCTTGTGTAGGGGTTTATATATTGGCCAAACAACCAAAACTATTCCCTTATGTTTGAAGCTTGCATAAATAAATACTGTAATTTTTTGGGGGAGAAATCTATAAGGCATTAGCCCAATTTGCACCAGATGACACCACTTTTTAGTTTTTGATAATCACTGCGTAGGAGTGCTCAACGAGATTTTGACTCCATCATCATGACAATTGTGATTTTGTTTCGGTGGCGCAGGACTTCTACAGTCACAGCAACTGGGTGGAGATGGGCCAGCGTTCTGTCTACCTCCACCTTCTCAACCCAGACGAGCCTGCCCTTCCTGTAGCCACAGGTCCGTTCGAACTCTGCTGATACCCACCACATCCTGATCCCCACCACATCCTGATCCCCACCACATCCTGATACCCACCACATCCTGATACCCACCACATCCTGATACACACCACATCCTGATACACACTACATCCTGATACACACTGACACGTCTCAGCACACCTGCCTAGTTTTTTCAAAACTAAATTTCTTTGATAAATTGTTAGTGTGATAAGATAGTATAATCAGATATGCCACAATCATCAGGTCCCATTCATTAACAGTCACAGATGCACACTGGTCTCATTTTTTGTTTCCTCAGAGGACACTCCTACCTGTATGGAGTGTTTCAGTGCCACCTGCAGAGACAACCTCCTACAGGCTCAGCAGCACCCCCTGATGCTCACTACTGGCTACTTCAGCAGTGATCCTCCCAAACCTCAAGGTAAATGTCAATTTTTTTTCCAAGGTTACACTAAGTAAGACTGATAAGGGCCTAGTCTGTTCCTTTAACTTAAATGAACTGGATTCACATGCATGCCCCATGCATAAGTTCAAATGTTGCTTATTACATTGACCACAATATCTTTGAATATCCCATACAAACTCTGTGTTGTTCAGGAAAGTGCAGTCATGGTGGGATCCTGGACAGCAGTCGCCATCAGGGCGCTAAGGGGGGCATCAACAAGGACAGTACCTCTCCCCTCTTCTCCCCACACCACTACCTCCATGCCCAGGCAGCCAGACTCGCAACCGCGGCAACCATCAATGTGTTGAGAGACCTTCGAGACAATGCTGGCCCCTCAAGCTTCCTCCGGTAGAGTGAATAGTAACCAACTGTAACAGCTTTAGTGAAAAAAAGTTTAAATATAGAGGCAAGAATATGCAGTTGTTGGTGTCATTTTATCTCTTAGAGAGGAAATTGAATATAATAGCACATTGTTCTCAGGCTCTATGTAGCTCTTATGTCACAGTTGTATAGATTAGGTCAAACAAGCAGGCTCAACATGGAGTTTGTGACATTCCTGTGGGCAGGCTCTTCAGTGTGAAGCAGCCACCAGCATTGGTGTTCGTCATGGATACGACAGGCAGTATGTTTGAGGAGATCTCCGCTGCCCGCCAGCGTGCCCTCTCCATCATCCAGGCTCGTGCCGACAGCCTTGAGCAGCGTGGCACCTTCCTGCTGGTGCCCTTCCATGACCCAGGTGGGCATGGCTGAAACCCTCGGTTGTCTTAGTTTTTGTCACCATTGTTTCTTAATGAGGAGTGTCTTAACCACATAGCCTTCATAGGAAGGCTAGGATTTGTCCCTGTTGTGATGTTATATTCTTATTCAACACACTATAGCCAAACAACACGATTGTTTGTACAGTGTTGAAGCATGTGTGTGCGTGCGGGAAGATGGTGAGTGTGTTGGTCTGCTGTTGCAGATGTTGGACCAGTGTTAGAGACAGAGGACCCAGACCAGTTTATGCTCTACATGGAGGATCTGATGGCTCTGGGAGGAGGAGACGAACCAGAGATGTGCCTCACTGCCATCCAGGTATGGATGATTCACAGCCTCGTTTAAGCAATGCACAACAATGTACATGGAGTGGCATGTAAGCATTGCGTTTCAATCTTCATGGCATTCAACAGAAATATTCTAGTACAGTACAGTGTTTCTATACACAGTGATTATATGTGTTATACTATACATTATATGATATATTCTGTTATTTTATACATGTATACATTATCTTGATTTTTATTATGGATCTTAAAAATGAGTTTTTCCTGTATCAGCTGGCCCTCACTCATAGCCCTGCCCTATCCGAGATATTTGTTTTCACTGATGCCTCCCCTAAAGATGCCCATCTGTACAGTGCAGTGAAGGCCCTCACACTAGAGAAACAATGTAAGGTAAGACTCCTTGATTCAAAGTATTAGACTTGATACATGCAGTCATTCTTCAGTCATGACACTCCAATATGTTATTGTGTTTTATTCCTCAAGATGCAGTGCTGATGTATAGCAAGAACCCTTTCTGGACCCTCCTCGTTATAGCTTGTGACTGTCTTCCTGTTCTCCAACCCAGGTGACCTTCCTCCTCACCGAAGACCCCAGTCTGGAGATGGTGAGCCGAGGGAGGAGAGAGACTCTCTCCCCAAACCGCTTCTCCCTCTACACCTCCCTGTCCTCTGTGTCCGGAGGCCTCACTATCTTCACCTCCAACTCAGACATCTACAGAGTCTCTACCATAGTAGAGGACAAAACCTCTGCTGACAAGGTACTGCTCCAAGTTGGCTGACTGTCCCAGAAGCACTTTCTGAATCTTACTGATGTTCAGATACATACAGAAACATACTATGTCACTTGTAGACTCTACACTTTCGGAACATTATTTATGTTCAGATACATAAAGAAACATAGTATGTCACTGGACTAAAGGTATTAGTTAAACATGTTTGTAGAATTGTTATTATTGTACTGTAATACAAAGCTTGTCTCCCTCTGCAGGTCACTCTGGTACATGCAGAGAGTGACAGTGCTTCTGTGTCCATCCACTCCTTCAGAGTGGACAGTGCAGTGAAGAGTGTGACCCTGCATATCACTGGAGACCTCACCGAATATACCCTGACCAGTCCAACAGGTGCAATATCACACAGCATAAACTCACAGAACTCATTCAAAAACATACAAACACACACACAACCTCTCTCCCTCTCTTTGTCTCTCCCCAAGGCCGTAGCCAGTCTCTGTTACAACAGCAGAGTCCCTTGGCAGAGCTGCAGCAGTCCAGGGGTCTGTATCGGATCAGTTTGCTGTCCCCTGTGAAGCCGGGCCAGTGGCAGATGACCTACAGGGCAGAGGGACACACCACTTTCACAGCCATAGGTATCACAATTGTTACACAGTAATCACTGACTCAATGAAAGACCGACGGAAAGACTGTAGATGCTGGGCTAGATACAACTTGTAGAGTAGCTGAACTGAAGCTTTGCATTCACTACAGCCTCATTTGATCCTGCTTGTAGACCACACGAGTACCACTCATTGAAATTCATCATTGGTCTGTAATTGTATACCCATAGGTGACAGCAGTGTAGACTTTCTGTATTACTTTGCTGTGGAAGCCAATGAAACACATCCAGGCCTGGCCAGGGTAGAGGGGAATCCAGTTGCAGGTAAGAAGGAGTGGCTGTTACTGTTATCAACCACAATGTAATATTTGTTACATTTACATAAAGGCATCTTCCATGAGACAACGGCAGTCAGGCCAGTCCTAATATCTTGTTACCTTTTTTCAGGTGTTCCAATGTTTCTAGTCCTGGTTGTAACCGGCATTTTGCCCAATGAAGAGGTGTTTTTCAGTCACGTGACTCTTCTTGGAGCCAATAGGGAGAGCCTGCAATCAATCTCACTTAACTCCTCCTCTGCATTTGCGGAGGAGCTTGTAGGCAGAATGGACTCAGTTCCCAGAGAGCCCTTCTGTGTAAGACTGTCAGGTAGAGACAGGAATGGGAACGAACTACAGAGGATCTCTACAGAGATGATACAGCCAACTCATGTTCAGATACAGGTAATTGAAGACAGTACAGACGGAATCTAAGAGACAGGCTAAGAGATACATATACAAACACTGTACAAACAGTTCAAATACAGCAAAGTTACTGATAAGTTGTAATCATTAAGCATGACTGGCAAGCACAGCTGCTTTGTACAGTTCATGGCACACAAAGCAAAGTTAACAGGTGTCAATATAGTGAATTAATAAAGTATGTCCAACACTCTCTTTCTCTCTTAGGTGCTGTCAGCCCCACGCCTGGTCCCTGGTCACACCATGTCAGTAGATTTTAATGTCCTGAACCATGGGCCCGCCCGCCTCTTTTCTCTGACTGCTGACGACGACCATGGATACCTCTCCCAGAGAGGACCTCAGTTGTGAGTGGGGTCACACAAAAAAGTCTACCTATAACTACTATGGATTGATTTATATATATATAATATATATACACACGTGTATATATAGCACTATATCCATTGCTAAATATGAATCTTTTTATGTGTTAGGTTCCCAGTGGGAGAAATGGGGTCTATTAGAGACAAAGTGAACATCCACATTCCAGGAGAAGCAGAGGCAGGAGCGGCAGTCACACTGACCCTTACAGTGGAAGCTTTGGACTCTGCAGACTCCAACTATGCAGTTCTCCACTTGATTGTTGTCCCCCTGGTGAGACTAAGAACAGAATGCAAGATACAAAACTTTCATGCAAAGCCTGGTTGATGCTAGCAGAGATATTCTATCTATTATTATTTTACCATCGTTAAAAGAGAACGTCCATATTCATCATTAATTTGACACATTTTGTAGTTCCTGCCTTTGCTACTGACATAACTTCCTGGCTCTCTTACTCCACAGGACTTGGACACGTCCCCCCCATCCTGCTCCCCTACACCTGTGAAGCAAACATGTCCATCTCAGTGTACAGGCTCTAGCTGGAGTGTTAATCTTGCTGTCACAGACAAAGGGCGCTCAGGCCTTTCTTCTCTCCAGCTCAGCCTGGGACAGGGCACCCTCACCCTGCTGCATGGCCCCGCAGCTCTGGGAGATGGGTCTGAGGAGGACCAGCCCAGTCTCAGCAAGGATCAGGAGACTGGGGAGCAGGGAAGGCCCAAGTTGGAACAAGGTGACCCGGCCATGAACGTGTCAGAGTGGGTCGGAAGGTCAGGCCACCTGCCCTTGTGGGTGACATACAGCTCCAGCTGCTGCTCCCCACAGGCTGAGCTTCTGGTGTGGGACTGGGCCGGAAATATGAGACGCTGCCATCTGACCTCCAGCCTGCAGAGGGGGTTTGACGAGAGAAGCAAGGAAACAAACGGAAGTGGAAACACAACAACAGGCAATGTTTTGTTGCTTTTGAGTACTCTTTTGACGATTATTTTGTAGTTCTACATGGAGCATGAGCAATTCAGCTGTGCAGATATGGACTGTACATGGAACAGGCCAACAGCAACTCCAGTAGGATTCTCAGGATACTCCCATAAGTAAGATTTGCATACTGACGGGATCATGCAAAGCCTATGACTTCAGTCCACTTGAAAAAGAAAAAAAAATCCTAGATCCAGAATTAATTATATTTCATAGCTGGCGCCTGTTCCAGGAATCAAGTTCAACGTACCGTCTTTTAATTATCTGGCTTCACTAAGACTAACAACCTCAATCGACCTAAGTGGTTCCACAGTGGTAATCAAGTGCTGGTCCAACCTTAATGATTGGTTGTGTTTATTACAGTCCTGCAACGCTCACAGATACCAGATTTATTTAATTTTACTGTCAAACCTTTAGATTTGTTGATTGCTATCAGGATGAAAAGTTTATTTCAGCAAATATGTGCTTCTCAACATTACCTACCCTGGCCTTTAACCCATCTACACAGTACCTTCTAGAAACAATGATTAATTTTTCCAAGAGATTGGTCAATAGGCGGTGCTTTCATACGTGATGATCTGTAATCTGGAACATAACCTGCTCCGGAGCAGGTTAGGTGTGTTGCAAAAGTTACCATGGAGATCTACCCTGGTAAGAAGGGAACTAACGTTGTTGTGACACTGAAAACACAGGGTTAAACCTGAAGTCACCATGCTAACCCCAAATCTTCCTTCGTAGTAGGCCCCTGGTAAATGGAGGACCAAGGTCTGTAGGCCTATGGTTGTAAATGTTTGGTTTTAATTGTTTTGTGGATTGAGAAGCATGCCATACAGTCTTTAAACACATTTATTGTGTAAGCAATTGTCTCAGACAAACAATCCTATTGTAGCCTGGGCCTACATGATTTATGTAGGCTACAATTGGATTGTTCGTCTAAGATGTAAATAACATAACACATAAAATGTGTGTCTATGTTACATTAATGACCTCAGTGTTGGATATATAGGTGGTATTCTGAAAACGTCACCATAAATACAGTACAAGCACTCATTATCAAAAATATACTACAAAATCCCTGCAGTCCCTCCACCCAGCCACATTGTAAACAAATAAACATAATTTGACATCATACGCATGTCAAAACAGAAAACCTTTCTACAGACCCTTGTCTCATTGATATTTGTTAGTTGAAACTGGATGCAATTGACTTATTTAGTATAAGCAAACAACAAGTAACAGTTAAATTGGTTAAGATCACTCCTCAGTTAATTACGGACAAGTAAATAATGCCCATTCCGTACAAAAATGACGCCTACAGCCACCAACCCAGAACAGAGCAGCAGCGGCAAACAGATGGAGATCGAGATGCTCCAAGTATTCCAAATTCTTGAGTGCTTGGGTTCTATAGAGAAATGAATAAAAGGAAATAACTAACTGGATATGGCATAATTAAAAAATTATTACGACTCAAATGTAAATGATGGATATAAAATGTAACATAATCAATATTACTTATTTTGACAATAAACAAAAGTCCATCATTCATATTACATTGACATTTAGCAAACATTTAAATCCAAAGTGACAGACAAATAGTGTACTATTTAAAGAAGAGTTCATGATAAAATAAGGATCAGAAGTGCACAGTTCTAACAGTATTTTGGTGGTTAGTCGAGGAAAGATCTGTTACCCTTACCATGCAACACAAACAACATCTCATTTACAGTAAAGCAATGACATCCGAACTACAATATTACATACTAAAGTAAATCAAATTTGCTTAAGTGTAAATCTTTTTACAGTGCTTCAAGATAATCTAAAATACAAATAAGGACATTTCCACAGATACCACAATAAGTTTATATTCAGTTAAAGTTAGATTTTAATGTCTATATAAAATGTTATTGTAAATAGCAAAGGACTCACCCCAGATCCTGGTGATGTTCCCCTGGACACTGCTGTGGACCACCAGACAGCTGTAGCTCAGGGAGTGCTTGGATCCCAGTGGGACAGCCAGACTGGTCCTCAGTTGGTAGGTAGCGTCTTCATTGGGCAACACCTCTCCTCTCCTCACCCCCTGCACCAGGGGGTGCCCCTCCTCATCCAGCCACTCCACCTGCACCTCCCTGGGGTAGAACCCTGTCACATGACATGTGACCTCCACATCAGAGCTGCTAGATCTTTCAAACAGGCTGACATCAGGAGCTGGGAAGAGATTGGAACTGGTCATCACATACTGTACACTAAGGACTGACATCAAATATTAGGTTAGGTTAGAAATAAATGATAGTTTCAGAAATGGGTTTGATTTGAAAGCTAAAGTCTACTAATCAGGTTAACACCTCCCTGAGGTTAACCAAAATGTGCCAATGACTCCTTCAATACCATGCATATTTACCTTTGGATTTCAGCAATTTAGAACCGAACTGTAACAGTTTCTTGAGCCAAAGGATGCATTCAGATTCGTAATGGTTGGTAATTCGATCAAGATCTTCAGAATTTTGCTCCCTTGATGTTTTGTAAAAGTGAGCTTCAGGAACTACAGCTGTCCATTGTTTAGTCTGCACATCAAAACTGATAAAATCTTTGCCATCATAAGCGTGGCTCATGAGTGCCACCCTGGTTCCGTCTGAATTCCAACCACAGTGACCCTGAGCTTGATACAAATGATCTATGGCAAGGAAAATGACCATGAGTACCAACAAATTCATCAGTAAATTTTGGATAATAGTAATAACAATAATAATTTTATGTTGCCACAGATTTACATATTATCAAGAAGGAATGCTTGTTATATTGCAATTAATTCAGATGAACTCTCAATTCAAACACTGAAAAATATCAGTATTTGGGAAATGTAGGCTATTTGGTACAAATTGTTTGCCTTACCATGTGAATGGTTGAAACGTTCACTTGTTAGCTGGACTGCTTTTTCCATTACATGTCGATTGTATTTCAGGTTCCGAGTAAGTTTCTTCCAGAACTCACTGCCTTCAGAATGGTTCAGCCATTCTGGCATTGGGGTACCAAGGTCAGAGGAACTGTTGTAGTAATAAATTATGTGATCATCCAACATTACAAACTGGATGTGTTTGTGATATGAAACTCCCTGGGAGGCAATACAATGGCGATGAACAGAATGAGGTTCTGTGAATGAAATTGAACATTTGTTTATTTATGGACAATTAGGAATCAACATAGTATATCTCTCAACAATAACGAAACAGCAGATAGCTTTTACCATTTCACAGTATATGTATTTATGTATACATATATTAAGTTACATTAAATATATATATTTTTTTATTGTGTGTGTTTCATTGTACAGCACCTTCTAACATTTGTTTTGAAAGGCATTTTATACATAAAGTTTAGTCACACTAGAAGGGCAGGACTGATTGTGCTTTGAAATGTATTGACCGATATACATTAAATAATAATGTGACTTCAATTGACTTCGGCATAAGGTTGCCTCTGGGAATCTACTTTATCGCCAGTGTGCTAGCTGGGCGTAACCCACCTTAAAGACCTACTAGCCTGCCTTTAGCTTTAACGTCAGCTAAACACAAACGTGTAATCTAAACCATTTTGACTGTATTTTTGAATCCATTAACTCACCTGCGTTCGAAAAAGTAAATAAAAAAATAAAAAAGAAGTGTATCATCTTTGCTGTACAATTTGTAGCGAACAAGAACCTGACCAAGTAGACATGAAAGTGAAAACGAAACTTGTGTGTTTCTACGCAGCCCAGGTCCTTTAAGTAAAACAGCTTCACGTGTTCAGTAATTGATGTGGTCTCCAGAACTGCCTGTTAACAAAAATGTCACAATCTTTTCTTTCTCTGACATCTAGGCAATACAATACAGCCCTACGTGGAAATCTAACATGCTCACTCTTGTCAGACATTTCAAAACACAGACATATCTTGTATATTCAAGTTTTTTCAGTTCTTGCTTATTAACTTACATTTAATGTCGACTCAGATACAAATATTCACTATATTCAGTAGACCTACTTGGTGTTTTATTCACCAACTTATATTGTTTTATAATTAATATATGGGCTATTTTTGTTATATACATAAACATCTCCACCTCAGAGCTGCTGTATCTTTCCAACAGGCTAACATCAGGAGCTGGGAATATTTCAACAGGTAGATGTGGTTCACACTGACAAAATGAAACTTTGGTAACATGCCATTGTATCCCATTCACCAATCTCACTGAGTTTAAAGTGCACCCTGCGATCTGATTAAGATAAATAAGTGTAAGTGTGTATCTTTACCTTTTGGTTCTCTGACTTTTGGTGGAAACCTAACCTAACATGAAAATCAAACACTTGTGCTAGTGGTCACAAAAACTAGTGGTCACAAAATAAATATTGACAGTTCTACTGGTTAGTAGGTTCAAAGCTCTCTTTGCTGGATCTATTGTTTGGAAACTAACAGCTTGAGGCATTACTGTAAAACAATTGGTACCTGGATGTATCTAGAAGTCCAAGTTTTGGAAGGCCATAGTTAGTGTTGTCAGACACAAAGCTGTGAAACAAGTCCATACAGTGGTAGGAATTGGTCACTTGCAGTCAATGAATACAGCTTTAGTTCTCCATTAAGCCACCAGTAGTGGCCTTGGTATAGACACCATCAACAGTACAACTATAGTACGATGGAAAGACAAGCAAACGTGAGCGATAGGAAAGGTGAATATGTCTGGATAAAGGAAGGAAACAGGAATGCTATTAAACACAGAGCCCTGGCTGAGATGTTTGGGATGAGGAAGAAGAGAAAGGCAGATGAGGATTCAGCGGAGGGAAATATTGAGGCAAGGGGCCACTGGGGAAGTAAGGTGGAGTTCCTCCTGGCAGTAGCCGGAAATGTTGTAGGCCTGGGCAATGTATGGAGGTTCCCCTACCTTTGTTATAAAAATGGTGGAGGTGAGTGCCCAAGATAATATGATGTAATACTTCACAAGCAGGGTTAAAGTTAATCAGATGGTTTAAACTTTGGTTTGTTCTCGTTACAGAAAGTACTAAAGGGCTGTTAAATCTACTGTCATCATTCATTGATCTTGTGTAATGTCACCGAGGGTTACGATTAATAAATGTGACAGATATGAGTTAACTGAGTCAAGATTCCACATTTGATTTAATTCTGTTAAAATTCTGTAATCCCATGGAATGAATGGTCGACTTCTGTTTGACTTCTTCTGTGTGGACAGGTGCCTTCCTGGTGCCGTACCTGGTATTTGTGGTGACATGTGGCATGCCCTTGTTCCTGCTGGAGACAGCCATGGGCCAGTATACCCAGCAGGGGGGAATTACCTGCTGGAAGAGGCTATGCCCACTGGCAGAGGGTGAGCACCTTTACATCACTGTCAATGTCCACAATGGAGGACTTACTCCAGACACTCTTTGCTTTACAAATACCTTGTGTCCTAGTTATTACACTGTAGTTTGAAAGACCACATTTCAGACATGAGTTCTAGTTTTATTAGCTTTAACATTGTATTCATTTATTTATATTGTTTCATTAGAAATTATCACATTTAATTTGGATTTCTTTAGAAAATAGATTTTAAATCACAATAGGATATAAGCTAAGCTCAGAGTAAACTGTCACCAGAGCAGGATTCAGAATTCCAATGCACTTGTTGCAAATGACAAATATACTTGGAACTTGAACTTGAAACGTAAAACTTAAACTACAAATACACGCATAGCCAGAGATTTGTATTGAACCATACAGGCATGGGTTGTAACTTGTAACACTTTGCAGCATACAGCTGTATTGGAGAGCGCTTCTGTCTGTGAGTAGGTCAACAACTTCTCAGTCAGACTCCAGTAGAGTTTTTGTTCAGTTATTAAATGTCATATTAAACAGATGCAATGAGTTTCATATTGGCATTACAGTTTAGCTAGAGAAACCTTTCTGCCTGAGAATTTGTTCTCATTCTAGGGACACACGTCAACAAGCAATAGCTTCCAAAGAGTGTGAGGGACAAACAGACTAAAGATTAGGTGGCACAAAGTATGATGACATTGAAGTTTCAACCAGTTGTCAACTGTGATCAAGAGTCTACCACCTGAAGTGGCTTGGCTTCACCTTGGCTCATTTCTTTCCACCAGATTCAGATAAATTCCTTCCCGTTTTATTTTTAACTAAACAAAGCCATAGTTCTATCATTTTTTTGTACACATTGACAAATGTGCTACTGTAGTCTGCTAATCCAGAGATAAATACAGTTAAGATGTTACTACAAGTGAGGTCAATGGGATTCATGTGTGAGCGCATAATGACACATTTATTTCTCAAAGATCTAAACTTCTTATTTTAGTGTGAGAGCTGGTTTATTATTTATCTTGTTTCTTGATGTCAAGCTTGTTTGCTTTGATACTTTCCTTTCCTGTAGTAGGATGTGAAGAAAATAAAATGGTTTTTCCAACATAGGTAGGAAGAAAATAGCCTAACATTGGATATCAGTTAGATTTTTCAGGCACATACATTCACACAGAAAATACATCTTACAAAAATACAAGCTTTTGCTATCTTGCTAATCTTTCCTAGGTATTGGCTATGCTGGCCAGCTGATTCTCTTGTATAGCTGTATGTGCTATATTATCATCCTGGCCTGGGCTCTTCTGTACCTGCTCTTCTCCTTCAGTTCTCAGCTCCCCTGGGCCAGCTGTACTAATTACTGGAACACTGGTAAATGTGACAATGGTCAACCACTTAAACTCCCTGAAATGTCACTGTTTGTGAATGTGAGAACTGTCCGAGAGAAAATATACCTTTATACATTTTTTGCTTGATTAACCTCTCACACCATAATGTGCTGTTCTATAAGTGTGCTGTAGTTTTAAGATTATACATTTTCTACCCAAAAATGTTATGGAAAACTGTCTACAAATCAAAATGGCCCCAATCTAAATGGAGGTTACCTGAAGTATCAATGCATCTGCTTTTATCGAAACAGATGACTGTGTGGATTTACGAAATATGTCCCTCAACTGGACGCATCAGGCCAACTCAACCTCTGCAGCCACAGAATTCTGGGAGTGAGTTGATCTAGAAGCATCTTCAACCAACCCAATATTATAATCTTCCTTTCATCTTAGCCAAATGCAGCAGTAATTTCCCAAAAGTAAGATTTTGTTGTTGTTGTCTTTGTTCAGACGGCGTGTGCTGGCTATCTCTGGGGGGATAGAAGAGGTGGGCAGTATCCGGTGGGATGTGACGCTGTGCCTTGTCATTATGTGGGTTGTCTGCTACTTCTGTGTCTGGAAAGGGGTCAAGTCTACAGGCAAGGTGTGTGTGTATGTGCATCAAACTGGTTAAAAAAAATTGAGTGACAGCATGATCTGTTATAATTAGCTCAATCTGACAAATTCACTACCAGCATGATACCATTCGTAATTTTCATCAGCAGGGATGAATAAACTAATTGGAAAACACTGGCTGGTATGTATTCTCTTGTCCTGTGATTGCATACTAACTCTGTCTCTCCAGGTGGTGTATTTCACAGCAACCTTCCCCTATGTGATGCTGTTGATCTTGCTGGTTCGTGGACTCACTCTGCCTGGTGCTCTACAGGGGGTTGTTTTCTACCTCTACCCCGAGCCCTCCCGGCTATCCGACCCTCAGGTATGTGGCAATCGGTGAACGACTTCCAGGTGCCAGGTCACATGATCAACACCAGGAACACCAACATCATAAAACATCACAGCAGGGAAGGCCTGTAAACAGAAATGTGTTTTATTTGAGATTAAAACAACTTTTACAAACAAAATAATGAAGCTTGCATTGAAGAAAGTAAGGGAGATCATATATTTGTATGCTGTGCCTTAACTATAGGTGTGGATGGAGGCTGCTTCACAGGTCTTCTTCTCCTACAGTGTTGGGGTGGGCTCCTTAACTGTACTGGGCAGCTTCAACTCTTACAACAACAACTGCTACAAGTAAGTCCAAATTATGCTCAAAGTCAAGAGTCATGATGGTGGTAAAAACAAAAAATGGAGGGAAGTTAAAACCAACTGATTGTTTGAGCAATTCAGAAAATATTGTTTGAGATGACTTGTGAGGTGACTTGTTTGAGAGACAACTTGAATGTTGTTTACATGGACATTTTGTATTCAGGTTAAGTGGGAGTAAGTGATAGCTTTTTGTTTTCAGAGACTGCCTGTGGCTTTGCTTGCTGAACAGTTGTACAAGTATTGTGGCTGGCTTCGCGGTCTTCTCTGTCTTGGGCTTCATGGCTCATGAACAGGGTGCCCCTATTGAAAAAGTGGCAGAATCCGGTAAGACAGCAATACTTCGGTAAAGGAACCAATTGAAGGAACTTAAAAACCAAATAACGAGTAGATCAATTAAGTAGATATAAATCAAATGCTGGTAAATAATATTATCTTCTATTCCTTAATATTGGTTTCAGGGCCTGGCCTGGCATTTATAGCATATCCTCAGGCTATAGCCATGATGCCCCTGCCACAGCTATGGGCAGTCTGCTTTTTTATCATGATCATACTTCTTGGTGTGGATACACAGGTATGACTCACAAACATCCAGCACACTTCATTCTAAACAAAATCAAACCATAATATGTTTAACACTGAGCGAGAAAATGCCTTCCCTATACTGTGGCCTAGGTTAGCTACAGCATGGTCATTACTTCCTTCTCCTCTCAGTTTGTTGCCATGGAGGTAGTGATGACGTCAGTCACAGACGTGTTTCCCAAGATTTTGCGCAGGGTTGGACGCAGGGAGCTCTTCCTCCTCCTCTTCTGCCTCACCTGCTTCTTATTACAACTCATCATGGTCACAGAGGTGTGTGTTTGTAGAGAGAGAGAGCGATGGTGCTTTCAAGTTATTTTAAAGGCAACAGTGCGGAGCTTTTATTCAGTTTTTAGCACATATCCTGTAAATAAGGAAATCCCACTTAATAAGAACAAGAGGGATGTTGTTTTACTGTTGTGAGTCTTTAAATACCTTGACCCTTGTTTCAGGGGGGGATGTACGTGTTCCAGCTGTTTGACTACTACGCCTGTAATGGAACATGCCTGCTCTTTCTTTCTGTGTTTGAGTCTCTAGCTTTGGGATGGCTATTTGGTAAGTCTCTGAGGTCAATGCTGCAGAATGAAAAAGGTGGTCATAAGCTTTTGGTCATCTGCTTTGAAAAGATGTGAAGAATGCATTTGGTCTGAGTGGAGTATGCACTAAGTCGCAATGAATTTGGTAAGAATAAGTAAAGTTATGGGATGTATGGATGGGTAAAACTCAGTGTTAAAGCACTTGACCGCATGTTAAAGATGTTGCAATTTCAAATTTCCCCTTGTACTTCACTTCGGATACATAGGCAAAATTAACCATTGTACAGGTTTGCCAAATGACAAGGAAAACAAGGTATCAAATGTCATGACATTGCTGTCTGCCTGTACATTCCACAAATAACTAACTAACTGACGGACTTACCAGGGGCAGAACAGATGTGTGATATTATCAAAAACATGACAGGAGTGAGACCTAACATCATCTTCAAGTTCTGCTGG
The DNA here is from genome assembly GCF_963692335.1 of Osmerus eperlanus. NCBI lineage: Eukaryota > Metazoa > Chordata > Actinopteri > Osmeriformes > Osmeridae > Osmerus > Osmerus eperlanus. Next base: position 8,677,949 of record NC_085028.1, read on the forward strand.
CTCTATCTCACCCCACTGGTCTCACTAGTAAGTACATTTTGTAGCTTCAATTAGAAATAATGCAAATATTTTATAATTACTGTTCATATAAATAATGAAACATTTAAAGATATTATGTGACATTTATTGGTCTGAACATTTAAAGCTTACTTAAGAAAAATAAAGTTTAACATGCCACCACCAAGTTCACCACAGCCCCACAAGGAGTCAGGAAAGGAATGACATCAGTAGGTGTCAGCAACATGACAGAAAGAACCTGTTGTGTTGGATCAAAGCATACATGCTGACATATCACCTATCTCCCAGGTGTCATTCATCTGCTCTTTGGTGGAGTACCAGCCCCTGACCTTCAACCGCTGGTATGTGTACCCAGCCTGGGTATATGTGACTGGCTGGCTGCTAGCCCTCTCCTCCATCCTACTAGTGCCTGGGTGGGCTCTGTTCCGGCTTGGGACTGGCCCTGGGTCCCTCCGAGAGGTAGGAAACAGGAGGGGCATACTCTGGGGAACTCAAGAGGTTTGTTGCCATGGTCATTTGGTGATTGCTGGTTTACAGGCAAGGTCTATGTAAACATGCTTGTATTTTTGTTTTCAGGAAATAGCAGTACGCAAAAGACAACTTTCCAGAGACAGTTTTTGACTATAGCTGCATGTCGTAGAACCATTCAGTTAGCCTGAATGAAATGTTTTCATAATTATAAGAATAATTATTTTGATAAGAACAATGACAACAATGCAATACATGGTGATCATTCTCGCTTTTACACCCCAGAGTTTCTTTCACCTGTGTCAACCTGACCATGACCTCCCAGTGACCTGGAAGAAAAAGGCTGAACTCGAGAAAATGACTCTCGGAGCTGAGAAGGGCATCTTTATTGGGAGCACGGACATCTGAAGTTCACAAACAATTATCAGAACTGATGATAAAATTATGATTTATCTGGACCGCCTATACTGCAGTTTCTTAATTGATTATATCTGTCTCTCTGTCCACCAAGGCCTACAACACAAATTCTTAGCTCATACTTCACATAATGTTTTCTACTTGGCTCTCTCCCCCTGCAGTTTCCATGGCAGTGACATTGCATGGCAACTAATCAACAGGTGTATAAAATACAATATCATCATCTACATTAATAATGTTTGCACGTAGATAACACATTTTTTGTTTTTATTTGTTTGAGAGAAAAAAAGACTGTAATAGCAAAATAAATACTTGGTTGACCATAGCTGCTTTATTATCTCTTGAAGTCATGTATAATTATGAGCATTGGCAGAGATATACCTAAGACGTAAATCAAAGCTCATAAAAACATGAGAAAGACAAACTCGTAAGATAATACTTGAATCAAATCTACAAACATTATTGTAGTAAAAAAGTATTTTATGCCACTAGGACCTCTCCTCACTCTGAGCTGTGTTTGACTGAGCAGCCAGTAGCCTGTGGATAGTGGTCTTTAAGCATCAACAAGCATCAATGTATTACAATATACAATCAATTTGACATAGTTGAACTGACTCTGTAGAAGTAAACAGTTGTTCTGTTTTGTATTAAGTGAATTTTTAAGATACTGCCTTAAAAGTCATACTTATGAAGTCAGATGGGAAATAGTTATACTTATGAAGTAATGCACATTGTCTCCCAATCTGGCTCTACATTTCCACTCTCACATTTTATGATAAACAATATGGAAAAGTGAAAAATTCTGATGCAGTATTACAGGTCTGGAATTGAGAAAAGGCAACAAGAAACTGCTAAACGTCACCAAATACGTTAAGGCTAGAACTTTTTAGTCTGTTCCCTGACTAAAGCAGAAATATACAGCTTGAAACATGTGCAGTCTATCAGTTTCCAAGTTAAAAAGATTCAAATGCCATCAAACCTTTCCCTTTTTACCTTCCATTTGAGCTTCAAGTTTTTTCAAGCAGACCAAAACAACCCTATAACTTGTTCCATGGAGGTGTGAAGAGGAAGGGGTGGGGATAACAAGCATTTTTAGGACCCTCATGCCAACAGGAGCCTGTTTTAACCTCTAGTCTTTAACAAAGAATATTGAATACAAATTATAGAACATTAATTCAAATATCAGAGCACCGAAAATGAATCTCCTTCCATGGGCTCCTCCTCTAACAGCGACTGGATTAAGAAAAATACTAAGAAAAAGTCATCTATATGTATTATGAAGACAGTATTTTATTTCCAAGGGTCTTATCAACAAAATTGGAGTGAATGCTAAGCAAAAGCCAAGAAATGCATGTGGAACCCTATTCTATTCAAAACAGCAGAGGGGCTCTCAATCTCTTAGCCAGCTTCTGATTGCCCTCTCCCTGTGCGTACCCTAGAGAACATCCCAATGAGTGGAGCTGTCTGGGGGAATGAAGGTGAAGTTCACTGAGGGTGTGGCACTGGGTTTGTACTCATTTCCCTGCTCAGAGTGAGGAAGGGCAGCTGTCCCATTGCGCATACAATTTTGTGACATTGGATAGTTCTGGGATGGCTCTTGCACTGAGACGATAGGAAACGACAATTGTGCATGGGAACCATTGAGGGTCTGTGTGGTGTTGACCCCAACTGTACCTCTAGAGTCAGGATCAATGGCATTTACTGGATAATGAAGTGCTTCCACTGTGTCCAGGCACTTGAGAGTGGGGTAGACACCTGACTCTTCCATCGTCTGGTACAGGCTTTCCAAGGTGACGCCTCGTCTGCTGTCATTGTTGCCGCTGGCAGCCTGACACAGCAGCTGAGTGTGTTGACGCAGCTGGGCGATGTCACGTTCGGTGGCGTTGCTTTGGCTCAGCAGGTCCTTGCTGCGTAGGGTGATGTCCAAAAGGCCTGATTGGCTTAGGATCTCCAGCGTGTTGTGGAAACGGCGATGGTGTGGATTTAAGAGGCCGTTGTGGGGCCCCCTAGTGGCTGAGAGTGGTGAAGAACTGTTGGAGGACGAGGAAATAGTGGAGAGTTCCGAACAGGAGACAGAGGGCCAGCCCCGGCTTGAAGAGACTGTGGAGGGGCTGGAGGGAGGGTAAGCAATAGGTCGTGACTGCAAACTTTGGGCTCTGGAATCAGACTGCTTGTGAGGGTGGTGCTTGGGCATTTGCAAGTCAATGGTGGTGGTGGACACCTCGTCTCCCTTATCATCTGTACATATCCTCTTGCTCAGGCTCTGACCCTCACTATCAGTCACTTTCTCCAGGCCGGTTGGGGGCTTGTCGCGGAGCTTCTTGCTAGGGTGCGGAGCGATGCGAGTGTAAGAGTTCAGTATGGGCAAGAACTCGCCTTTGGTTTTCTTATTGGTCCTGCGAGATGGCGGCTTGCGGAGTTTAGTGGAGGATGGCGAAGGAAAGGACATGCTGGGCGGCTGCAGGAGGATCACATGGGTGGGGCCGGTGGGGCCGGAGGAATTGGCTCCTCCTGTGTTGCTCCATGTCAGCTGACTCTGGATGAGGTGATCACTGCCATGATGAACTGGTTCAGGCTGGGAGTAAAAAGTGATACAGAGGGGAATAGAGAGAAAAAACTATGAAAAATGCAATATGGGAAACAGATTCTATATAAAACTGAGCATGGAAATCTTGAAAATTACACATCAAGACTATTACTGTATCTTATGACCATTTATCTACTTTATTTGAGTAGAGACCCTCCACTGTTCTAACTGTTCAACCTACTACAACTGCCAGGAAAATGTCAACCGGTCGTTCAAAAGATTGTGAGAAACTTCAATGAAATAAAAAGGTCAGGTCCCATGGTGCAGTCTACAACATTCCTCAAAAGCTGTCATTCTGACCTTCTCCTGACGTTTGTCACACATCCCACTCTCATTTTGTGAATAATTCACCATGTGCTTTCTTCTCCCTCCCTCTCACTCCGACTGCTTCTCACCTATCATCTTCAGCCTTACCCTCCACCTTTCCTGCCTCCACTCCACTCCTACTTTCATTTCAACACATCCTTTCTTCCAATTTCCCATGGTTTTTATACATCCTTGTGAGCCTCCGGTTTGTGATTGAATGACCCTCTCCACATCTGTTTTCTTTAACTCTGCTAAATGTCAAGTTGCCCATTCTTAAATTAACTGTACACTGATCACAGGCTCTTCAAGACCACCCTAAGCAAACAAAATGTACACTGAGATAAAAAAAATTGAAAAGTGCTAGTACAGTAATGCATCAATATTTGCAACCAGAACAAATAATAAGGTGTCTACTAACACTTCCAGCAGTTTTTCTCATAGAATTTACCATTTAAATAATACTTTGATGTGATATCCCCTGGGACTCAAGAGTACTGGGATTAAATATATCATTGTGTTCTTGTTTTGTCGGACAATTTAATCTTCCACCCTGTTGCTTACCTTTTTTAACACAACATTCTTAAGGACGTAGACGCTGGTGAGCTCACTGGTCCCCTGGCCCTGCATGGTGCTGCCCTGGTGGAGGGGCTTGACAGTCCCCTGGCCCTGCATGGTGCTGCCCTGGTGGAGGGGCTTGACAGTCCCCTGGCCCTGCATGGTGCTGCCCTGGTGGAGGGGCTTGACAGTCCCCTGGCCCTGCATGGTGCTGCCCTGGTGGAGGGGCTTGACAGTCCCCTGGCCCTGCAGAGTGTCCATGCCCTGAGGTTCACTCACACTGCTGCACTGGTCATCCCCCTCCATTTGCTGCCAGTCAGACCCATTATCTGGGGGTTAAGAGGAACACAGTTTTGACAGCAACTGACTATTGGACGTGTCATATGTACGTGTGAGGTTATTTTAGCAAGGGATTTAACAAACACTTTTAAAATTCTGTGAGTAATGAATGTGCCACAGGGATTGTATGAGTAAGAAGGTGACTGTTGCATATGTATTTCTCCCACTTACCAGAATATCCAGAATCCTTTTCTGAGCTGCAGCGTAATTCTTGTTGGTTGGACCGGTCCGTGTCTGCAGGGCCCTGTGAGGCTAAAGGTTTTGCCTTAGAAGTCTTGCTGGATGAGCGAGGTGCTCTTTCACTCAGGCAAGAATGCTCCTTAGGCATACTGGCTGGTGGGAACAAAGCATAAAGAAGAAATTCAAATTTGAAGAGAATGTTAATGAATCATGACTTATACTTAAAAAATATGAAAAGATACATAGGAATGAATTACTGTGTGTGATTAGTATTCCTGATATTTTCAGATTCTTAAGTGTTGTATTTCAGGTTATTTCATCAATACTACCACTCTGAATGAATTGAAACAGAGATATAAATAGTGTAGAAAACACTTTTACAATAATGCCCTGACTAATTCTTATAAGGTCGAACAACAAAATATTGACTCATTCAGAATTACTTCTCATTGAATATTACACGTCCTATAATGTAATGTGTGCTTATCTAGGAGAGACACAATGAATCGATCTACCGTACATTTTGTTTGACCAAAGGACATGTTATGTAGCTGTTCTGCTGTGGGAGAGTGTGCCTACAGCCTTCGCTCCACCTCTACATGTGCTGTCCACTTAGCTCCTCCTCCAACCATCTTTTCCATGCATCTCTCACAACTCACTCTGACCTCAGTTTTTTTTTACTTCTCCATAACGTCACAGATGTTGTTTGTGAAGTGGTTTTCACAAACAGGAACACACTTTCTACAAACCTTTTCTACTTTCTCTATGCCACAATATAATTCTCAAACACGCACCGTTGGAAATTGAATTAGGCCACCAAACATATTCAAAATGCCAGTGCAATGACTTACTACTGTTAAAGTTTTATTACATTTAGAGATGCTCCATCACACATACTGTATCAGAAACGTTTTTGACTCTCACGTGGTCAGACTGCTGTCTGTCGGGTTGACATGGGTTATTCTCACACCACACTACAAGGTTGTGAGACAGATGTTGACGTTTAGGTTGACGTCAACTCAGTGACTCCTTGGGAGTTTGACTGGCAACCCACCAGTAACACTACGCCTATTTTAGTTTTTTTTATTGGCAACAAAATTTGAGTTAAACATACATTTCCCAGCACACAAATGATTATTTTAATAAGGATAAAAGTGAGAGGACTATCACGCGCTGTAACGAAAGTCCAGCACGACACAAAATACCTTATTGCCATGCGAAATGTATTTCCTAGTTATTTTATAAAGAGTTTGTTTTCAGTCCAACTCATCATACACTGGCAGATACAAGACCGATACAATCTCCATTTGCCTGTTGTCTGACATATTTTAGTACATTAATGCCCCAAATCAAATTGCCCCTCTAGGATTTAAAGTTTGTATTGAATTGTATTGTAAGGAACTGCTGATGTACGTAGTTCAGCTCTTCTGGTTCTACCCATTGCAATTATTTTCTTTCACAATGTATGCTTCATGTTTTGGCTACCCGAAATGTTTTGGGGCTATCTCGATGTTTATGATCATTGACCTATGCACTTTTTGTAAAGCTCTTTCTTGTAAGTCGCTTTAGATAAAAGCGTCTGCTAAATGAATAAATGTAAATGCAATGAGACTTCCGCAGAGACTTGTGGCACGTATTTACATACTCAGTCTACTGTATCAAAACGTTGGAGACAAAAAAAACTGTAGAACAATGAAACATGTTTTGAGCTATTGAGCAGATTTTTATTTATTTTTTACGTTGAGGCTATTTTTGCCTTTAGTTGTTTGTATGTAACCAGAGACGAACGTGCAGCACCAGGCAATTCGTGCGCTGTCAAACCCCTCCCCTAATCTCACTGTTACATAAACGTATCAAGATACTCTTCCTCAGGCTCTGACTGCATGGGCTCGTAAACAAGCTGATAGCCAAAGAAGTAACAAAGAAATAGAATATACGATTTGTCTAGAATGGTACAGAGTTAAGACAAACAGCGGACAAAAGATCAAGGCCACTTTGTAAACAGTATTGATGTAGCCTAACTGACAGCTTACCTTCAATAGCAATTTCACCAACTTTCAAAACAAGTTCTGGTTCAATGGCCGTCAATGGCACAGTGGTCACTCCATGGTCTAATGCATCTAAGATCCCTTTTCCATCTCTCTGGATGTTCACCACTCGATTTCCAAATGTATTCGCATTTTATTGAGTAAAACCTGGCTCAGTTCACTGGGCTATACTAGCAAGGTAACAGCTGCACGAATATGAATCATCCTGATACTGTGCCTCCCTATAAAAGGAATGACATGACTTTGTTTCCGATAAGATCGTGAAATACTCCTTGTCCAGCCCCAAACCGGGAGCACAACGCCAGTTTGTCCAATCCTGAGTGAGGGCACGTGTAGGGGGAGGGACCGCATGGCTTTGGCATGGGAACCGGTTTAAAGGGAGAATAGAATGCAACCAAATAAAGTTAGTAGACAAATAAATTAAAACAAAATCGTAGTAGGCTAGATGTCGTAACGGCATACACAAGACACAATAGTTAGTCACATAAGTCAAATAGTAGCCGGTGCCATTCCTAATAATCCACGAATACGAAATGGGCATAAAGGAGTGAAATATAACTTGTTACATTTCAATCTGTGTTTGGAAGCAATTTGACAATGATACATTACTGCAACCTTTGTCAGTCAGCTGCCAGTCTCCCAACACATGGGAAAATGTTTCCAGTGCATTTCAACCAATCAACGGCGCGAGCGCATGTGAGCGGGCAGACTCAAGGGAGGGGTCTAAGCAAAAGAACACATGTAGCAGCGAAAGAGCTCATGCCGAGAATGAAACCTGGCATGAATTGCTAGTCGTCGATAAGTGTTAAAACTACCTAAACGCTCCAATTACAAGGTGCTCCCAACCATAGAACAGATGGCCATAATGGCACAATGTAATTGTTTTCGTGCAATTTAATAGGCAAGAAACACCACAAAACGTTTAGCAACATACATTAACTTTTTATTTTTACATTAAAAATGTAGATTACTTTTACATAGAGCGCTCACATTTAAATGACAAGGGTAAAAAATGACAACCAACCCCATCCAAAACCATCAACTGCCTAATAAGAACATACTGACAGTTTGCATCTGTATTGCCAGCCAGCCAAGCTCAGGTGCCCAGTCCAGCCAATCACAGTTTGACTGAACAGCCCTCATTTTTTCCTCACTCCCTTCTCTGTGCCTTATGTACTCCTGTGATCCTGCATCAACAGGCCAGGCAAAAGTTCATTATGAACAGATTGAAAGAGTCCTGACACTCAAGTCTTATCCTTCAAACTCAACCTTTCTCCCTTAAAGAACAGCAGGCGTCATGCATGTTCAGAGAGCAGCCCCAGCAGACTGGGGCCACTCTGCAGAGCAGGGTGGCTGCTGACATGCATGGTCTCTGCAGTGGAGAATTTGATGAAGGTGGCACGCGTTTCTCTGCTATGGGCACGGGCTGCAGCCCTCGCCTGGATGTGCATGATCTTCAGGAGGGTGGTCTCACTTGGAAAAAAGAGGGAAGGGTCCAAGTAATTGGACAAAATCATTCAACTCGCAGGATAGGTAAACGTCAACAACAACCTCTGAAGGGGACAAAAACCCACAACGCATCAATGGGGGAAAGAAATTATGTATTGTGTTGAAGTGTTAACTAACCACTAAGCGTTTCTGGATTTTTCTGACAAACTGTCGTCAAGTGTGCTCATTTAAGACTCATCACTCAAACCCTTACACACCTGCCCATGTTTATACTGGAGGCAATGCACCAGGCAGTCTCTCCTTCTGGGGTGGGGGGTTCTTGCAGTACTCTGCGGGCTAGACAGAGGGAAGCACCTGCCAACTGGGCAGGCAGGAACACCACGCACTGGCCCTCCAGCAGAGAGAGCTCCAGCAGGTAACGGGCCATGCAAACCACCTAGGATAACAGAGGTACAGTGTCAAATTCAAGTTCAGATTTATTATTATAATTTGTTTTATCTGCAAGATGACTCACCTTAGTGCAACAGCGGGCAACAGAGGCTGTGAGTAGGAGGAAGTGCAGAGGGGGGCAGTGAGACAGGTCAAACCTGAGCTCACAGAGGACACGACGCTCCATACGCAGCAGCTGTCGCTTGGTGTAGCTGTTCTCCATGAGGTAACACAGCTCTGACACCTGAAGAGGTGAACACCCAACAGCTGGATGAACTGGGACTAGGCTTAGTTGGAGGATACAGCCGACATCTAAATGGTATACAACATCCTTTCGTCACCCACTGTAGCCAATAGCATTTTAGACGAGGGCACAGGGTCAGATCTTAATGATTTAGAAAAAGAGGCTTCAAACAACACTTTCATTCTACCAAGGATAGTTCAAAGAATCATCCTCAAGCTAAGAGAATCTAGACTCATCAGCACCCATCACAATGTAGAAAAAGTATTAAACTAATTCAAATGGTCTTCCATAAAGTACCTCAGGTAGAAGACTCTCCTCCTTCTTGCCTGCTAGGAAGAGGCAGACCAGACCCAAGAGCTGCAGGTTGGAAGTGGATACCTTCATCTGGCGGAGGGCACGGTTGAGGAGGTGTATGGATAGGTAGAGGGTCTCCTCTGAGAAGTGGAACACGTCCTGGACAGACCGGAGAACGAAAACATCCTGACTCTTGTAAGAGCACTGTAACATAAGGCAAGGCAGCCACTCTTGCTTTTTCAAATGTCCTTCTGTCTTCAAACAGGGCAGCTTACTTTTAGTTTCACAAATTAGTGATCTAGTGTAAGACCTCAAGTTGACATATATAGCTGCCTACCACAGTAACGCCACATTTTCCTTTATAAAGCGAAAAGCAGACCACTTACATGCACCTGGATGAGCCAGTCTACCAGGATGGCACGGGTGTTGTCCGTGAAAGGTTGGGGGAGGTCTGCGCTGGGGAATGTGTAGCGCAGTTGACTTCGCTGGAAATGGACAGTAAAGACTTAATGGGAACACTTTTACACACACACACCAAAAATATCCAGCTGGGTCTCCATAAGAAATTCTTGCAATACTCCAAAGTGCACAAACTAGTACATTCTTCTCACCTCTCAATAAAAAGTGGCAATGCTATTGCTTTGAAAATGATGACTAGTGACCTCATCTTTAACCGACTGCAATATAGAGCAGCTTCAAAGGAGCTACTGTGCAGACTTGGCAAGGGTTACAGCTGCTTACCATCATGTCAGAAAAGATGTCCCAGGCATAGGACTTGTCATAGATAAGGCCCAACTTCACCATGGCCTGCTCAATCTCACAGCGCAGCAGCCCAGGAACCAGTGCTCGCAGGCTGTGAAGGCCCTGGAGGCCATGCAGGTACACCAGCACAGCCTCCGCGGCACACCCATCTGGGACAAACAAGGAGGAGCCTTCCATTACCATTTGTATTTTGTGTGTGAAATCTATGCAAATGAGGACCCCACATACCAACAAAATCAATAAGATAAAACTGATAACCAATTTTTCCAACCATGTACTGGAAACACATGCAGGGGATGAGGATTAACCTGAGCGGGTGAGGCTGTCATCCTCATGATAGCCTATGATGATGCCATCGTCTGTCGACACAGGTAACCTTTTTGCCTGAAGACCACACACAAAGCAAATTGATACAACATAAAAAGACTTCAATCAACAGCAAACCAACCGGGACACATGGACTCCATTACACATAAGCATACGTGAGAAGATCAGTATGTAAGCCATCACAGCTTGAATAAACTGACAGTGGAGGAGGAAATGGAAGGGGGAGAAAGCCAGACGGAGGCAGAAGTTGAGGGGGCATACCCATCTGTGCTGTGGCTCACTCTTACAGTAGGACCCCCTGGGCTCCTCTCCTTCCTGCTGCTGGTGCTGCTGGCAGCGTTGTTTGGGTGGACATGCATTGGCCCAAGTTCTCAGTGGGGCACGCCTCTCCTCCGCCTGAAAATAGGACAGTAAACATCGAACCAGACATAACAGAACTCATCCATTCCTAATCAAGCCAAATGGCTCCAGCTTACTTCCTTCAATGTTGTTGGAAATAAGAACATAACTTAGCATCATGTCCAAGCTTAACAAAATGAAATTATATACAGTAACTTTGTCAACAATGATCCTGTTATGCATAGTTGGAACCTATAAGAATACTTTAAATTGACTTAAACAGCGGGCTATTTAAACTGGTGGAAGGCCAACACCTGCAGGCGTTTTCAAGTTCAGGCTTCGAAAACGTATTGGTACACTGCATGCCACCATCAAAACAGCTCACCTTCTTGTGTAAGTCCAACAGAAGCATTGAATCGCAGAATGTTCGAAGCCGGAGATGGCGAGTTTACCAGACAGGCTCTGCAGCTACTTATCCACGAGGAACGACGGCTCGAGAGATTTGAGAAGTCGCCATTAGTGTTTAAATGTCAGCAAATAAACACACGTGGTTGACTAATTGGGGTGTGGGAAAAATGCATTAAAAGTGGCTAACCAAACGGAGGGACAGTAATGAGATACGATATCTCCACCAAAACTTCAGAACGCCCTCTTATTCTTAAAGTTACTTAGCCTTCTGACACCATGGACACCATTTGTGTCCACTCTAGCGTACAATAGTTTAGGGTTGGTAACTTTGGACCAAGCCACTTAAACTTGCTTTCTAATATTAAGAGGTTTGATCAAGCGTGGGGGTATGACCATGTCAACAATTCTCATTTCAAAAGCTCACATTATTTTCTGAAAAAGAAAATACGCATGTCAACGTGTAAATATACTATAATTGTAAGCAGTGGATATGCTGAATGTTTTCAGAGCAGTGTAATGTTTTCCTCATTAATTATTATTATTTTTTGTTTGTTTCTTGTTGTGAACAACGAGAAAGGGTCAACTTTTTGTTTCACCAGCTTTATGCAGTGTACATGGTTCACAGTGAGGCAAAGATTAGTTAAAAACAGAACCATGGAAGAGTCAGGCATTTAAGTACAAGAGGCAACGATTGAGGCAAAATAGCAAATTGACAGCTCAGAGGAAGAGGGCGTCAACCAGTGGCGGAATCGGGCTTTTCGAAGGGCAAGGGCAAAAAAAATTAAAGGGCACCCACTGCACAACATGGGGCCCCACCGGCGTAACAATGCAGATACAAAACAGATCAACAAATAACCACAATAGAGACAAAGTTTAATTCAGTAAAACTCTTTACTGGCGCAAAGTCATTGCAAATATTTTAGGCTACAATACATACTGTAGCAGGCATAACCTGCTACTTAGTAAAGTCTTGCAGGAGGCTGAAACTGTCTACCAGGACATAGCCTTCCCCCCAGAAGCTTTCCTCCACCCGTTCCACCTCTATCTACTCAACAGCAAGTTTTTCTTGGTACATCAGTATTTAGATATGACATTCGTGACTGTTGATCACATTCAAAATATAGAGAAGCAAGTTAATTAGGGTCAAGCTACAAATCAAATTCTACCAAGCAGCTGACTTTTCTACCAATGCTGCATTCATTTTCAAGCCTTATTTGGTATTTACAAGCCTGTGAGTGTGTTTGTGTGTGATATTAAATGTAAATGTCAGCCTAAATTAGAGGTGCAAAGATGCTTGTTTGCATGTAATACTCTAGACAAAAAACAGAAACAGTTACAGCATATAGCTTTACTGCCAACTTTATAAAAGGTCTTCACCCTCCCCAAGTGGCCATCATTAGATTGAAGGCAAAGTGAGACTCAGTCCAACAAAGGGGCGTCTTGAAATCCGGTCCTGCCGTTTCCGAAGGTGAACCCCAGGCCTGAATGTAGGCCTCAGCCAGTGATGAGATGAGTACTGTGAGGGTTGCAGGTGATTGCCGTTCGATCTGACTTCTTTACTCAGGTTAAGGAACAAAAAAGTTGTAAGCCTACGAGGAAACCCTTAGTACTCCGTTTATTTACTAAGTTCTACTGCTATGGGCTCTCTGCAGTGATCCACTCCTAACTTGCTAGCGTCAATCACGTCTTCACTCACTCTTCTCTCACACATACACAATGGCATGGTCTACATGAATAACTAAAGCCAAAGGAAAACAATGTTTTGAAATGTTTTAATATATATTTTTTATATAATATATATACTTAAAAGACATTTAAGTCTTCCGAGGTTTAAGGAATAGGTGGACAAAAAGGGAGCAAAACAAATTAATCAAAAATAAAATGAAAAACAAAAAAACAATAAGGTGGTCGCAAGGTGGTTGCTTAGGTGCAGTATCTATTCAAAAGAAGGCATTTCAGAATTTTGTCCAAACACTTGGCAGTGGAATATGATGGTTGTCTCTGTACAACCATTTCCCTATCTGCCAACTTGAAAGGGCTCACACGCTCAGGTACAAGGGTGGCCTTGGCCTGTATAATCCTCACAAAATACCTTGTAAATGATGTATGCAAATAATTAAGAACAAATAGCATACATACCAAAAGGACCCTAAAACATGATAGTGGAAGAATTTATGTGTTAGTTTTCCAGTCAGTAGAATTGGGCATCATTACAATCACTAATCCATGATTTAACCGTTTTCATTCTTAAAATGCAGGAAACAATCAATTGCTCATAAATCCCATTTCATCAATACATCCCAGAATAATTAATTGCTAACAAATTATTGAATGATTTGACAGCTATTAGGATATTCCTGCTCTGGGAGGGAGTGACAGCTACGGAACTTTGACATTAAAAGCTGCAGCATCTAGACTGGTCTCTAGACAGAAAACTGGTAGCTTCTTGGCCCGTCCCAAATCTAAGCAAAATGATAAATACTGCCTGTTTGCCCTCTGTTTGGCTGGAATTGTTTGTAATTACCACCATGTTGCTTATAACCTGACAAATCCACTTAGCCCTCCGAAGGGAATGCACATAGGGATTTGAAGGGGGTTAAAGTAATTGATATAGAGTGGAGCCTCCTAGTCTTCCTCCTCCCTTCTCAAGTGTTATAACCACTAGGGAAATAAGCCTCGGAAAAAAAACAAGTTGGTCACTTGAGCTACAGGTTTAGCCCTCTTTTCCCTTTAAAACTCATAGACTGCTGTGTAGTGTCCTCTCCTCCTCCACTTTGCCAATATGTGGAATCAAAAACATATATGCATTTGTACAAACAGACATGATAAGATGTTGTAGATTCAAATGGTTGTTCATACATTCTCTGGCACACTTCTACATACAAACATTTACCCTCTTACACACATTCATTCACATACACAGTGCAAGCAGAGAAATGGCTACCCTCCTAGAGGTTTAACACCTTTTCTTATCCCTTCCCTCTCCCCACCTTATCTTCCCTGTATGAACAGTCCAACACGATTTGTAACAGCAAGTTCCAGAAAGAGCACTTGTAAAAATTGCAGAAATATGGCTTTTAAAACCGTAACAATCAAAGGAAATTTTTGTTAAAAATATATATTTTTTCATCCCCCAAATATTATTTTTTTTTTTGTTAAAATCCCCAATGTAAGTCTACATAATTGTTTCTCTACTCAGAACTGTGTTTTTTCTAAGAGAGTACTGATGTATTTGTGTCAGTTTGAGTATATTTGTTGGTGTGGCATGCGGTCAGCTGGTGGTGAGGTGTTTTCTTTGCTGGCATTAACCCGTTTATGGTTACCCCTTCTCCACCAAGGCAGTTTGAGGGCCGGTTCGGAGCCGGTGCCCGATCTAGAACCGGTTCTTTGCATTTAGGACAGCAAAAGAACTGGATCCCGGCCAGGAAAACTGGTTCCAGAATGACACCAACTCTTTAACTTCTTTACTTACGTTAGGGGATGGGGGCAGGATTATCATGACCAACTAAATAAAATAAAATAACAAAAAAACAGGGCTTCAGCAAAGAACTTACATTGATTGTGCTTCTACTTTGGCTTCAGCAACAGCATATTATGATACAAATATCGTAATTGCTGACCATAGCAATTGCGACGAGCAGCACAAATGCGTTGGACCACTCAGGTTTCGATGTCAATGTAGGTTTTAGCAACACTTGTAAAGAAACAATGGAGCCCACCGTTGTTGTGTTTTAAGTTGGCGCTATAGTTGCTGGGAAAGCAGAGACGTATACATTGATGACGTTGACGTGGCTCTCTAGCCCATGGAAAAGCAAACCGGTTCGCAAGCTGAACCATCTGTGAACCGGCACTGGCAACAGCCCAGAACCAGAACTAGGTTTGCATTGGTGGGAAGGGGGTAGGTGAGGTGTTTTCACTGCTTTGACGTGGTGCCCAGTGTAGTGTGGCAGGGGTCCTGCAGGCAAAGCTATGGCCAGCCCCATTGGTAAGACAAGAGAAACCTGCATGGACAAGAGGCTGCCAGTCTGGTCACATAGGACCTGCTGAGGTCAGTCATTCATTGCGTGCTTTCAGAAATGTCATGCTCTAGGATCCATGTTTTCACATGGATCTATCAGCACCTGTATTCGTGTGTATGTAGGTGTTTGTGTGTGTGTGAGAGAGAGAGTGGGTGTATGTGTGTGTGAGAGAGAGAGTGGGTGAATGGGTGAGAGACAAAGGGAATGAGTGTGTCTTGTGCGATTTGTATGCGTGTCATCCCATTCCCTAGCAGTGCAATTGTGTTTTGTGAGCGCATGATAACCTGCCTGCCTGTGTGTGTGTGTGAGAGAGAGAGAGGGGGGGGGTCACTCCCGTATGCTGGCTGAGTAAGAGAATTGAGGGAAGTGCGTGCGCTGGTCTGAGTCTTCTGCATCTAAGCTGTCATCTGGATAACGAGAGACGGAGAAAGGAAGTTCAGTACACAAACGAGCAGATACGATGTATCGATGTATCTGGTCATTACAGGATAGCACAACATCATTCAGAGTCACGGGCTCACACAACATTAAAAGTGTGGAACCGTAACAGTGGAGTGCAGTCATGCATGCCATGACAAGAAACAGCCCTTGTGCGCACACACAAGTTCTAACTCACACTTGTCTGGCGGTGTTACAGTGATGGTCTGTGCTGTGAACTCATCATCAAAGTAGCGCGTGTCCGTCTCTGACGTCACCTGGGGCTTGAAAGGAGGAACCAGCTGTGCAGTGAGAGGGGGGGGGCACACACATGTATTTCTGGGTGAGTATAAACCACCCAAACCTAACAACCGTTACTTTCTAGACGCAGTTGTAAAACGAGTCACCTTTGCAACAACAAAACAACATTCCATGGGTCTCCAAATGGAAAGGTAAATGGATTCTATCACAAGATTTCTACTGAGGAGTGCGCTTAACCAGTTCCAGTAGGTTTACTGAGTGGCACTTTGTACTAGACAGACACCTTGAGTGGATTTAATGTAATAAAAATAATAATAATCACACTGTATTAATTTAGCATGCTTTTACACTCTTGAGTCAAACGCTCTAGCACTGATATATATGTCACTATTTGAGGAAGGAATGCCTCAAGTAGTTGTGTTACTATTGGACTTACTCATTGGCACTGCGCCCTGTCAGCCCTGACTCCTCACCTCAGCCACAGGTGCTCTCAAAGTAGCTACTCACCTTCCGTTCAACCACGTCTTGCCAGTTGATAGAGGTGAAGAATTTGTGGGTCATCACGTCTTTGGCATCGTCTGGCCCGCCTCCAAGCCTGTGAGTATTACATGTTGTCATTGGCTTCACAATTCCCTTCAGTAGGGTTAAGGTTGTGCACATAGACAGCACATTAAAATAGAAGAGCAAAGTCATTTTAAAATAAATTATGTCGGAAACAGCCGGAAAAAAAATCTAATTGGGGGAAGAAAAGAAATTGGGCGTCTATATACCCACAAGAGCTGTTTTCCATAGTAGTAACCCTGCCACTCTTTCACTCAGGAGAACGAACTGTGAGAAACAGAGATTTGTGGGATTTTTTCCAGAAGAACAAAGGTTGGGGATACTATATGTTATAGTATAGTAATATTAAAATGCTTCTAAGAGTCCATGTCTGTGTCTATCACATAGCTAATTGTTTCACTAGCTCAGTAACAATGGGGCATCACCACACAGATACACACACACACTTACGCCTATATCTAGACACACACAGCTATTACCGCCATTCGCAAACACACACACACCTCTGCTTGGGGTCCTTCTTCAGCAGGCCTGCCAGCAGAGCCTTGGCCTCTGGGGCCAGGTTTTTAGGGAAGCGGATCTCTTCCATGAGGATGAGCTCAAACAATCGCTCATGGTCCTGGTTGTAGAAAGGCAGGCGACCGCACATCATCTCGTACATGACCACACCTAGACCCCACCAGTCCACGGCTCGACCATAGTCATTGTCTTCTAGGACCTGGGCAAGAACAGGGGGAGAAAAGAGATGGTTGGACGAAGCTTGGGAAGAAAGAAGCAGCTTAATGGTAGCTATACGGAAGATAAACATTCAAAAGGTGGATATCATTATCTTTCAGCTTCAATTGTTGTTCCTTATCAAAACACTTTTGAAGAAAGGGGAGTTGGGAGGAAAGGTCACCATCAATACCTTTTTGAAAGGATACATGTAAGGAATTTAGGAAAGCAATCAAACCTTGAAATAGAATGACGTTTAGAGATTGAATTAGATGAAAGGCATTGCATAACTGCCTCTGTTGCAATGTAAACAATGTCTGCCTATTCTGGTTGATAATCATTTACTTTCCAGGTGGAAAGTTTTTTTTCCCCCAGTTCATTTCTAGAATAGAGAATTATTGACAAGTGGAGGAGAGTGCACTACCCTCTACTGTGCTTGTGTCTGGATGTTGGTTACCTCGGGGGCCAAGTACTCTGGAGTTCCACAGAAAGTCTTCATCGTGGCACCGTCCGTGATGCCCTCTTTACAAAGTCCAAAATCTGTGATCTTTATGTGTCCGTCTTTGTCCAGCATTAGATTTTCCAGCTAAATCAGACAACATGAGGAAAGAATGACCACACAGAAGAAAACAGCCGGCACAGCAGGACCACACACAGGGCCTAAACCTAACAGAATGCACATTTAACATAAGTCTGTTTCGAAAATTCATCATCGTTTGGCGAAACACTGAGCAATAGTAAAGAAAATATCTGCTTAAGTGTGAAGGCTATTGTGTTGATGTTATATGCAAGCTATGTAATTACTGGGAGTTTGTTCAACTGTTGCACGCAATGGTGGTGCTACCTTGAGATCCCTGTAGACCACGTCTCGTGAGTGCAAGTACTCCAGGGCTGACACAATCTCTGCTCCATAGAAGCGTGCCCTGTCTTCTGTGAACACACGGTCCCGGGATAAGTGGAAAAACAGCTGCAGGAAGAAGGGTGGGGGGTTAATGTGCTAACGTCCATGTACATTATTATACAGACATGATGAGGTGGTGTGTGTGTGCTTACCTCTCCTCCGTTTGCATACTCCATAACAAAGCAGAGCCGGTCATGTGTTTGGAAAGCATATTTCAGTGTCTGTGAGGGACAGAATAAAAAAAAACTTTGTACATTTTGACCCCATGACAACTTCAATGCAAGAGTGGTCACTTTTCATGTCCTGAGGTAGTTCACTTGCTATTTAGGTAACTTACTGTCAGGAAGGGATGTCTGGTGTTCTGTAGAACTCTGCTCTCCGTGACTGTGTGAGCTACCTCATCCTGATGAAACACACAATACAAATCAAGAAAAGGGACTGCCCATGTATACTATAAAACTGATCACGTTAAGTGGGTGACTTTGGCTTCATTACCACACTGCCTGAGAGAAGTACTCAAGCTACATTAGCAATGCTCACCTTGGCTATTATGACTTCCTTGCGGAGGATTTTCATGGCGTAGTACATCCCTGTGGCCTTCTCCTTGACTAGAATAACTTTGCCAAAGGTCCCCTTACCCAGCAGCTTCAGGTAGTCAAAGTCACTCATAGTCTGGAGGGACAGAAACCGTGGAGAATGTGGGAGGGTATGGCTCAGACTAAAGAGTAGAATCAGGACAAAGGCCACAGCTTGCACGGCTTAAAGACCAAGCATAGAGACAACAATACTGACCACTTTGGAACGAGACTTGGAAATGGCAACCTCCATCTCCTCCATGCCGCTGCTGTCACTAGGGAAACCAAACTTGATATCCATTGGCTCCTCCTCCTCCCGTGTCTTTAGTCCATTTGCCACCGCCTGGATCACCCGCATCCATTCTTCCCTGGATGAAGGGGAGGAAACAGCAAGACATTGAGCCACTCAGTTAAAGCAATCAAATTGGATTTTAGGGGATTTCAATTTTAGGTCTCAGTGATGCAGAAGGCGACGCAAGTCTGCATTCTTATTGGATTGAGGCATTTGCAGTTGAGGCAGTTTGCTAATTGTTAGAGCTAGCGCACAGAAATGGGAGCAAAAACTGAGCTGGTGTTAATGTGATTTGCAAGCAGGTCCATTACACACCTCGATACTCCTGATCTGTAACATAGAAATATATGAAGCACCAGAACCAGGCTTTTGTTTTCTATCCTTTATTTTGAAAAAGGATCATGGCTTCCCTAAGAGCACATCGGAATGAAATATTTAAAGGCAAGATGTCATAAGACCTACTCCTAAAAGAGCTTTGAGAAGGAGACATGGAGAACATAACTGTCTGAGGCGTTCTTACCTCTCCTCGTTACTGTCCACGTGGAAGGTCCTCTCAATCACTGTGGTCCATTGGAGGCAGCGGATGACAAATGTGTTGGGCCTGGGCCGCTCGGTCTTCATCAGCTGGCACTCTGCACACGCGGCACAAAAAAAAGCAACTGTTCAAAAAATGGGTTTACAGAGTTATTCTTTGAGATGGAGCTCAAATGTAGAAGGTGGACAGTTGTGAAAGTGATCTCTTCCTTTTATTTGAGAAAAATCAGGTTTTAGGAAAATAACATTCACAGCGCTCCTCTTTTCAAATGGCGTCAAAAACACCTGCACCTCAAAAGCGGCATTCCATTTGAACGAAAACACAGACCTGCGACAGAGAAGTTGTTGAGGGGTGGCAAGCTGTGGTCGGACACCTCAGGCTTCTCTTTGTAGCCAATGAATGACCCGTCGCTCTTCAGGATGAAGTACCGAGGCCTCCATGTCTTAATGTACTCTCCTGTAAACAAATAAGGGGAGGGAGGGGGCAGTTAGGGCAGTGGCAAGAGACGAGGGGAGGAGAGCGATAGAATGTGCATTGGGTTTATGTTTGACCAGTTCTGAGTAAAGCAGACGGACGTGACAGTGCACAAAAAGTAGAGCTCACCTCTCTTTTGGAGCCAGCCCTCTCTCACCACACTGATTTCATTCATGCTGGTCCAGATGCTTGATGGGGTTCAGGGTGGGATTATGGTGGAGGGAGGGGAAACAGAGGGGAGTGGGTGAGAGGTAGGGGAGATGATGCAGTATCGGTTTAGGGCGCCGACTGGGCGTCAACACAATACCTAAAGGCAAACCAGAGATATCAAAACATTAGCAGGTACCACAAAACATCCACTATTCTCTACTTTTCAATGCTGTACATTAGTAATAAGCATGAATAATTCAAAGAGTTATTCTCGTTATTCATTCCATAAGTGGTTTGCTTTGTGAGTTATGATAAACTGGGCCAGGTTATCACTAGTGAGCAGCACGGTCTGACCCTATGCCTTGGCAGTCCACCATGCCATCCCGGGGCAGACCTCCCAGTTCACCATGGGCACCCCACTGGATTACCCTGCTGAAAATCCTCACCTTGTGATGCGCTCACTGCCTGTTACGTAAGGTATGGTTAGGGTTAGGGTGGCCTGGCCAATTACTAGGAGGAACCGTAAGCTTTGGTTGGGTCAATAAAAAATAAATAAAAGGTATTGGTTGATAAAGTAACACACCCAATGACATAATTATTGCTACTACTTATTTCTTGCTACTACTACATGCCTAATGAACATGTAAAATACATAATAGAGACAAAGGAGGAATGTAAGATATCTCCACAAATCATATGGCTGCTTTAAAGTAGCCTAATATCAAATAGCAATTTGTCACCAAGGCCTAATCGTAAACTAGAACAATTAGCCTAAGTCGGGAAGATGTTATTGATATTATATATATATATATATATATATTTTTACAAAAAACAAAGTGGAAAAGTACAAGACTAAGCTGCTATTTGAAGTTTAGACTATTGTTTACAAAGGTGAAAATCAATAGACGTACGCCCCCTCTACTTTGTAAATTACAAATCCCTTGATAGGTTAGGTGTGTGGAAGCTCCGCAGATGCAAAGACGGTTACTTTATTTATTCATGTGAATCAACAAACACCCCAGTGATTTGCATTTTTAAACCTTAACCACCATAGAGCATCCACAAACCAGCATTAGCGACGTCTCAGGTGTTACTGCCTGATAAGTAACACTGGCATATTCATCACCAACAGTCGTTGATTAGAAACTTTGTTTCAAGTTGGACTAATGCTACACCTAAACACTAGCTACCGTTAATTTCGGCAGGGAACTTAATGTGATAACAGTAGCTCTATTTTAGTACTCGCTAAAAACAGTGATCCATAGCCAAGTCCGTCCAATACACCTGCGACGTACCAGCAGCAGTAGGTCATTTTAATTCAGATACACAGCAACAGCGTATTTAGATAAATGGTCAATTTAATTATCAATGAAGGAAATTACCTTCCAGATAGATAAGCTTCTCTAAGATACTCTTACTGCAGTAACGTTAGAGCTAACACCTCAGCAATCGCCCAAGCTACGTGTGTTAATACGTTAACTAGTAGCTAAATAAGTTGAGATGTCATTCATGCCATAAATGAGCCCGCTAGATACAGTACCGTAGTACAGTAGTGCCTAGATAGTTATTTAACTGGCAGTGTTTTTTACTGTAGTTATATGGTTTAAGGTGGGCTACCTTGCGTTTATCAGAAAACGAAAACAGTCATGTTAAACTCTGCTAGCTAGCATTAGATACATAACCTACATTCTACCCTAGCTAGCTAGTCAATTGACATTGGCGTTAAAGCTAGCTAGCATAGCAAGTACTACTAGCTAACGTAATAGCTAGCCACGCATTAGTTGGTGCAGCAAGTTTCTGGGCTTAAACCGAGCTCCTTACCTCGACTACTCCTGATCTTAGCCACGGCAGATACCTTCTTGGGCTGTTGTTTTACAGGCCGAATAAAGTAAGATGAAGATCTTTACTATTTATCCTCGAAGCCGGTGTATTGAGCTCTGCCAATGAACACACAGCTTCTAAAAAAAACAATGCCCGCTTAGCTTGTTTTTCTTCCTACAACGGCGGCGTGTTGTTGCACTAGCTCGCTAACGTTAGTCAAAACGTTAGGTTGGTTAAGTGCACAATAAATGGTCGCCCTTTTGAATGTAAAGAAAATATGTAAAATTCAGATGCACGTTATTTTCTTTTCATGTATAATTATGTTCCTTTCTCCAAACATTAGTCGCCTGCTTAGCTGGAGCTTCTGATATCCCACCAGCACAGGCCCTCTACCTCCAGACAGAACAGTAACCTCACACGCGCACAAACAGGATATGACGTTTACAGGAGGCCTCCGGCACGAAAAGGAACAACTGTACACAGTAGTCAGTTCAGTTTGTCATCTCGGAAGCCAGAGGCCCATTTCTTCCTCTCAATATGAACTCTACTAGGTTCTAAAATTCAGATTTGTAACACTAGTCAACCTGCTATGTCCGTCGTGAAGAAATTAAAAACAGTATAGTATTTTAAAATATCACTCATTTATTTTGGACACAGATGTACAAAATAATCTCAATGTGTTATGGTAAGTGGTTCATGATAGTTGGCCTACATGTTTCTGGTTTTTGAGTAACTTCCCCGACATGGGCATATATTGACACTGTAGGCTAGCTTCTAAAAATATTAAAGCAAAAACAAAATCATATTTTTAACACATACAAAAATTCACATTTCTAATGTTTTCCATACACATGCATTTAGAACCTCCCTGTGCAGTTTTAGAGGTTGTAAACCCTGAGATTTAAATCTACTACTGTTCTTTGATTAGGTCTCATTCCAGCTGAGGGAAGGACAGGGTTTGGGCCTCTTCTTCCTCATGGTGCCTTGCTTTGCTGGCGTTCTTGTTTCCGCTGCAGGTACCGTGCACGGGCGTCGCTTACAGAGCCCTCATCATTACGTCTCTCCAGTTTTTTCAAGGTATCCTCAACAGACACCTCTGACGAGAAGACGGACATGTTCATGTTTAATGAGGCTTGCTACTTATGTATAGAAAGTTACCATTTGTAAACTAAATACACTATCCAAAAAGGTTTAAATGCTAATGTAAATAGAATAAATTAGTAATTTTAGAATATTTTGTCAAGAAAGGATTAAATACTATCTTAAGAGTGTTCTGATTAACCTATAACTAGAGTCTCTCACCAATGTGTCTTTTAGCAGCTTCTTTGGTCTCCCATTTGGCCACCTCCTCTTCAGTCACCTCCTCTCTGGCAACACTGCTCAGCTCGTACACATCTACCTCATGCAGTTTGGGCAGCAGGTCTTTCACCCAATCATAGCGGATGGGGCACACCGTTCTAACGTAGATTCGTGAAGTGACCAAAACATCATGGAAGATGATCCAGTCTAGCATCTCCTCTTGGTCGAAGAGCTGGGACACAAGGTTAGAAGCCACATACAAAATGTTAAAAATTACAGTTAAAATATAAAATACTTTAGTATGGAGTATTTAGTTGGGGACTCTCACAGATCAAAAATGGAAAACCTATCAATAATCCATGAACATAAAAGTTGTATCTGATTCAATTAGAGTTCTGATGATAGAGAAGACTTATAAACAAATTATTTACAGATGACGCAGGATGAATGTGGACCATGGATCCATGACCATCCATGGTGCAGAATACCTTCCCAACAGATCTAGGACGAGGGAAATATTTGAGAAAGTTTCACAGAGGAATATGGTAAAAAATTAGATGTGTATATACACACATTTTTAACAACAGGGCCTTCTCAATCTCAGACTGCCCTGTTGGTAAATATTATATATATACAGTTACATTTATTTGGGTATATATAGTACCTTCTGGCAACATTGGTGAAATAACCAGTGCAGAGGCATCGCCTGAAGAGCTCACTCTTATTACCATCAAACGTCTCCATGGGGAAATCGCTTTTCTGTACAAACAAGCACAATACATTTATCCACACATTCCCCATTTTAGTTTATAGGATTGTTACCATGGATATGCAGTCGTGTAATTACATTTCTATGGTTTCAAGATATGAATCCGGGTCATAAAAAACAACAAGTTCATATGTGAATCCACGTTGGGATACACTTAAGAATACCTGTTGGAGTCGAAGCAGGATCTCCCTGAGCTGGGTCTCTATGCTGAAGGACGACTTGAGCGCCCTCCAGTGGATCCAGTTATCTTTGCACCAGGCTGAGGGGTTGTCACTGCAACACATGATGACATGACAAATTACATTATTAAAATTACATTATTAAGACAAATGCAAC
Organism: Osmerus eperlanus; assembly: GCF_963692335.1. NCBI lineage: Eukaryota > Metazoa > Chordata > Actinopteri > Osmeriformes > Osmeridae > Osmerus > Osmerus eperlanus. The sequence continues at coordinate 8,702,243 of NC_085028.1, forward strand.
AAGCCAGACACTGTTAGCCTGCCAACTCTAGTCCCATGAAAAAAAAACTCATAACCCCACAGCACCTGTGACTTAAAATGTACCTGGATTTACACTTCTCAAACACACTGAGTAGCAGGGTGAAATCGTTACAGCTGCCTGCCTTGGCTGCAAGCCTTCTGTGCTTCTTATCAGCCTCCTTCTGCTTCTCTGGGTGACCTGCAGGGGCACAAAAACAAAGCAACACAGTAAGTTTTGAGACAAGAAAGAAAACAGTGTTGTGAAGTACATGGTTCTGTAACAGATAAAGTTATGACTTAAAACCTGTCCTATAGTACTGCATATCCATATACTGTTGAAGAGTCAAGTTTAGTTTGAAGACTGCATAAATGCTCAGACTTTACAGTTTTTAAAACTGTGGTAAATACCTACCTGGCCGGATGAAGATGTTCTCTACAGACAACATTGCGGCCACAGGAAGTAAGAGGTCCTGGCAGCCAAGAGAGGCTGCTTTTAGCAAGGCACGGGTTAAACCTGGGGGCAGGGGGAACTCAACCATCAACTCCCCCAACCGAGTCACCTTACCTCTCCTACAAACAAGAGAGTGGAGGATGTGACATTGTAGAGAATCAAGTGAACCAATAAAAATGCATAATTACTAAATTGTCACTGTATGAGGCCTTTTTGATTTCCTGCAGTCAAGTCTAGATTAGACTAGATTTCGAGGTAAAAACATTTAGATAAAATAATGTTTAATAGGAGGTTTCTGTTGCTCACCTGTCAATTGCATCACACTGGAAAAGCTGTTTCAGCGCCTCCAGGATAAACCTCTCCTCTGGACGGTCCAAGAAAGGGAACCTATGAGGGACAAATCCAGTCATAACATTATCTTAAGATCGATTCAATTTACAAATAAATAAAGCCAAAGTAGGGACAATATGTCCTTGGATATACCAATGTCTATTGGACAATTTACATTACATTTACATTTAGTTATTTCATTTAGTCATTTGCATGTAGTCAATTTCTGAGGTAGAAAACCTGTATACCTAATAACATCATGGACTCCCAGGCATTTGAGAGTGAGGATGACAGCTGTAAGACTGGTCCTTTGGATCTCTGGAACTGTGTAGTCCAGCATGCACTTGTCCCAGAATTCCTTAGTGTAGATCCGGAAGCATTTCCCGGCAGAGGTCCTCCCGGCTCTTCCTGCTCTCTGTTCAGCTTCACTCCTACACCACAAATAGTAAAAGGTCCAAATGTCAACAACCATGCTAATTTATATGAAATTGGACACAAACTACCATCTGTAACTACCAAACAACAACATGTAAACCAACAATTACTTTTCCAACTTACTTTGAAATTGGCACAACTTCCAAAATATCCATGCCAACCCTGGAGTTGTGATTGAGTTGTTTAACAAACCCGCTGTCAACAATGTACCTGCAGAGAAAATTTACTAATATATGGTAACGGTTCACTATTCATGTACTTGTATATCCCCGATGCAGAGCATTTTGCACAAGATAAAATGGAATATTAAATAAATCAACTAAAGCAGTCCATGTTGCCTCTAAATGTACTCACTTTATTCCATTGATGGTGAGAGACGTTGCTGCAATGTTGGTGGCCACCACACACTTTCTAATACCCGGTGGGGGAGGCTGGAATATCTGTCTTTGTTGATCTTGAACATAGGAACCCACAAGATTACATCATACAGCACAATAGTAAGACATGCCAAGCCCCCCCCCCCCCCCCACACATATATATTCTAGCCCCCCCCCCCCCATATATATTGTAACGTGATGGCCTACATTTTTCTATGTCCTCCGTGGGTTGTAAATAAAATAGTCCTCCAACACTTACCAGTAGGCATGGATCCATAAAGTGGTAGGATGAGCAGGCCCTCCACTGTGCGGTCCTGCACATCGTGACGGTAATTTATAGACTCCGCCTTCTCATACAGTATGTCACAGGCCTTCTCAATCTCAGACTGCCCTGTTGTTAAACAAATAACAAAGATGAGACATCTAGCGCGAGTGTACCATAAGAACCTGATATCGTAATCCACAGCATACCTGTCAAAAACACAAGGATATCCCCAGCCATCTCACTGGTGTGTATATCTAGTGCCACCTTTACAACCTACAAGAGTGAAGATGAGCTTGTTTCAGTCAAATTAAAAAAACAGCAAGGTTGATGGGAAGATCAGTGAATCTAGAACAGGAAAAACTATTTAAGATACTTTTTGACAAAATTCTTTATTTTATGCGAGTCAGCCCCAAAAAAGTGCCTGCCTAAAGCCTACCTCTTTCACATAGACAGAGCTCTCAGAGTCTTTCGGTCCAATGGCACAACCAAACTTGGAGGTGACAGGGAAGGTCCGGCCAGGTATGGTGAAGACAGGACACTGACCCAGGAAGTCAGACAGCTTCTCTGTCTCCAGGGTGGCAGACATAACTACAACCTTCAAGGGGATGGAGCGCCCTCTGGATGCCTTGTCAGGGTGGGAGAGGGTCTTCCTCAAGAGACCTAGCAATATGTCCTGCGGGCACAATACACAACTGCTTGACTGCAGAGCAATACTTGTTTGTTATTCTATTTAAGACTCGGTTAGATGTTATACTTGGAAGACAGCACATTCATTTTTGCTTCCCAGGATAAGGTTGTACCAGTAACTGGTACTGACTGTGTTCAGACTCCTCTCGTGGGCTTCATCCAGTATTACCACGCTGTACTGCGACATACAGGGATTTGCCAAAATCTCCCTCAGCATACAGCCATCCGTCATGTACTTCACCACCGTGTCCTATAACACACAACCACTTTAGAGATACACACAAATGACTCACATTACAAGTCTGATTAGTCTCCATCATCTTCCTACAGTCTCTTACCTGTGATGTGCAGTCGTCAAAGCGCACCTGGTATCCCACTTCTTTACCCAGACTGCACTGCATCTCTTGGGACACCCTCTGTGCCACAGTTATGGCTGCCACTCTCCGCGGCTGAGTTATGCCAATTTTACCATCCCTACAAAATCCTGTACGGTAAAAATCACCAACAAATTTAAACATTTGCGAGTCACTAAGTATCACTTGGATCAAACAATGGTGTTCACCAATATCCATTCCAGTCATGAATTAATTACCTGTATTTGTTATCCAAAATACGCATAAAAATTCGTCTGTTTAATACACGTGTAACCAGCAGGTAAATACACCTTACGTTACCATGCAGTTTTTGAGTTGGAGCTGAACTTACCTGCTTGATACAAATACTGTGGAAGTTGTGTCGTTTTCCCACTACCGGTCTCACCAGTGACAACTAAGAACGAATTGTCCTTGACAGCTTGTATTAGCTTTGACTTATGCTGATAGATGGGCAAGTTCTTCGATTCATTTAATTCTTTCTTGGAGTCCCACCTTGTCCGTTTAGACATGATAGCTCTGAATAGATAGTAAATTCGAATACAATTGCGAGGTACTAACCCCAACTTCTTGATCTAGATAATTAGATACGGCTAAAAGAGGAAGGTTGAACAACTTGTCACAAGCACAAACGACAGCCTGAAACATTACATTTATATTAAATATAAAAACATCCAGCCATGCCAACCATTTGACTCTACCTCACGTTTTGTTCGTCAACAATACGAATCGCGAGCCACTTCCGCAAGAGGGCATTTGGGATTTTCATTGGTCAACACATACGGATCATGTGACCTTACCTAAATACACAAGTCAGACACGTCATTGTTTCATTAGATACTGTTTAATAGCGCAAAATATTACAACATTTAATTAATGCCAACAGTTTTAGAAGATATTGGGGATTACGTAGTACAGATATCGCCAAAGTATGCCATATTAAAGTCAACTATATCGAATAATGTACAGCTCATTGGGAGTTCTTAAATTATAATAGCCTACTATGGAAAGCAATCAAGTCAATTTTGTCCCAAATTCACAATACTAGTTCAAGAGGTCCATAATAGACAGTGGTATACTTCTGAACTGTCTTTCTCTGCCTCTCCAAGCGCTGCCTGCCTACAGGGAAAAAACTACTTGATATTTTGGCAACATCTAGACTATTTGAAAATTCTGAGATATTAAAAAATGTAACTGAAACTTGTATATTAATTGTTTAGGAGTCCACTCTACCCAAAAGTTCACTTACTTCTGTTGCAGGGTTTTGAGCAGTCATGTTCTTTGCAGACCTCTACATCACAATGGAAGTATACCTGATACACAAATGATTATGCATTAAAATGTCAATTTAATGTTAAGACAGCTCTGTACCATTGACATCTACTCTGATAAATCGGCATCATATGTCACCTACCAATTGTTGGAACTGACTGGGTTTCACAAAAGCGAACTGCTTGACTATAAACCACTTGTGATGAGAGGGATACTTTATGATCTTACTAGGGACTACTGGTAGGACCACTGTTCTGTGGGTGTCACCGCTAAAGGGACACCTGCCATTGAATACAGAGGGAAATGTAGTTACTCAGAGCTTTGTAAAATGTATATTAAATGTGCTGATGAGAGCAAATATACAGTAACATCAAACTCTATTCTGCAGACGTACCCTTTAACCAGAAGGTTCCATCTACGTTGGTCAAGTGGGTCTTCACTGGTTGTGGCCCAGCAATCTTCTAATCGGAGCTTTAGCTCCTTGTCTTCACATTTTAGAAGAAACACCTCCACATACACTGGCTTCCCGAGCTTGAGCTTCACTGGGAGGTCTTTGTTTGAGTAGAAGGAACTGTAGGAGGAGTCTAAAGACAGCACATGATGATCTACTGATACAAGTTTATTACTTCTGGACTATACAAAATGGGATATAGTGCTCTAATATATTCTGAACTCACACCATGTTAATTGACAGATCTTTATGTAAAACTAAACACCTTTAGCAAACCTAATTTCAGCCCGAAGAATTCCTTCACTTTTCAGTGCTGAGGATTGTTCGGCCCTCTCCCTGTAGACCTCCATCCCAATTTGGGACACTCTGGTCAAGGCATAGCTGCAACGCACTGTCAATCTATGGAAAAGGGATGTTAGAAGCAACAGAAGCAATGGCTTTGTCTGCCATTTGACCATGGTCTTATAACTGCTGAAGCATCAGATGTTGTGGACTTCTCACCTACCTTGTTTTTCTAGTCATAACTTAAAACAACCATCCAATTCATACCTGAAAGGGGCATTGCGAAATGTAGATTCTTGTTTATGCATCAAAAGTCGCTGTGCTTCTACTTTCACCCAATAAATAACTTTTTCGTGATCCATCTGAAAAAGATAGAATACATCCCACAAGGAAAAGTCACTGCAGAAACTGAATTGTGAGATTTTGGCCATTTATGTTGGGCAACTGTACCATTTGCAGGACTATACTTACCAAGAATTGAGTGCCACAGGAAGTGAATGGGAAACGGAAGGTGACAGAGTCAGAAGTCTTGGTTTGGGGCTTGCAACTGGGACTTTGGTGAGACACAATGTGCACTGTGTCCAGGTTCAGAGGTGGGACAGTGGCATTCTGGTTGATGGTAATGGTAAAGCCATCCTTGTCGCAATGTTTTGGATAATGTCTATGAGGTGCATTTCCGACTGTGTTGATTTTTTCTGAAGATAACAGTAACAAGCTCCTGATAACTCATAGAACTAAATGTAAACAAAAATGAAATGTACTAAAGCTAAATATATTACTTGCTGCAACTTCTGTAAAACATGAGTGAAATTGATACCTTTAATGGTAACAGTTGTCAAGGTGCAGATAAGAGGCACTGTCTTGTTGATCTCTACCTGTCCCCCTTTTGCCAAAGCTTTGATGACAACGGTCATACTTGCAATACTGCCCTAAACATTTCAAATAAATGAATAAATACATTTCAGTCAAAACAATACCTGAGACATGGGCACAAAAAGCAGGGATGGAGAGTTAAGGAGGAATCAAGGGAAGTATGTTTCTTAACTTACTTGTCTTTTGACGAGACAGCCATAATAAGGTACAGCTAATAGTAGGAAGCTGCTTGTTTCATCAATGAAGTAGTGGCAAGGGAAAGCAATATCTGTTGCTTTGAAGTGCCTGCCTTGCTCATCTGAATTACAAACCATTTAGCGTGGGTAGCCACATCTCAATTTTTTTTTGTAAAAAATACATATTTCGTGATTTACTTACTTGCAACCTACCTTTGACATAAATAGTGAATTGCAAATTTTTAAATGGTTCTTTTGCAATGTGAATGACCATGTAGTTTTCATGACAACTTGCTGTGTCATTTATGTCTTCTGTTGCAGTTTTAAATATTCCTTTTGAGGTATGACCACAGTGTAAAACTGATAGTGATAGAATAACAATAGACACCACAGCATTGCAATACTTCATCATTGTCTGTCAAGACTGTCAGTGAGTGCGATGTTTCAATGACCATCCACAACAACAGGTGATTATCATTTGCTTTAATTGCCTTGATTATCATATTCACAATTTCCCTCTCATTAGACTTTGGCAGACAAACTACATTTCACTACAGCATACAGCATACAAACATTCAATACAAGTTAAACTCTTGGTGAGATTTATAGAATATACAAGACACATATTGTCTTGCTCTGCATGTTATATACTTACACAAAAGAAGATTAAGCTAAATCTGCAACATCTATTTAAGATTACTTTAATCTACATTAACAAACTGGAAATTCTCTCAAATTGACTGATGGCATAATTTTGACAAAACATTACTAAATATTTTATGTTGAACTCAACTAGTTCTTAAAAAATAAATAAAAACTGGATGGCAAACTATTTGAAAAGTTTAATAATAATTGTATGTACTATATGGTCAGGAGCATTTTGGTGAGTGTGTACAGCTAAATCGAGTGCACATTAATAAATGCATACATTTTTATTCATGTAGAAAACCACAAAGCTATGACTGTGCAGTTGCATGTAAGCATTCATGAGTTTTACATGAATACCTTAAAATACACATAAATTCAAAGTTGTCTGATATTTTACCCAACCATCCTTTATAACTTGAGCTGATCCATGCTGTTATTGTAGAGAGGGTTTTCATATTCACATTCTGGAATGAAAACACACACACACACACACAAATATATACAGTGCCTGAAAAGTATTCAGACCCTGGACCAATTCACCTATATTATTTAACTTCAAATGCTACATTAAAATCATTATGGGATTAACTTAATTTTAATAATTTATTATGGAATTGTAATTGCTCAACCTCAATAATTGTGTTAAAAATGTGAATCCCATAATTCTTTTAGTTTTTATTTTCTCTGAAACTGTATTTGATCCTCACTGTTTTTAATCCTCAAAATGTAACCCCATTTAAATTCAGTTCTTGTGATTTTTAAGTTGGTAAACATTTGCTTTTGAATTGGTCAGAGGTCTGAATACTTTTGTAAGAAACAATATATTTCTGTGTAACAAAAAAATACTACAAACAGTATGACCATGATAAGCAATAAGAGAAATATAACTTACTGTGTTTGGCTCTCTTTCTCCAAAAACTTGCTGCAATGGAGACATTATATAAAAATACAATCTTACAGCTATGACCTCTGATTTGAAAACCATAAATAAATAAACAAACAAACACCTCTTTGACCGTTTCCCATTGGAGATCTTGCTTGTTGGTTGAGCTCTGCTTGATTTACTGGGTTTGCATTAAAGGGTTTGCATAAACATGAACAATTGTATTGTATCATCATTGAAGGTGAAATGCTGTGTAACATTTTGACAGTGATTGAAAGTTGACTTACCATAGGAATGTCGTCCAAGACTTGCTTGACGTAATCTACTAAAGAGTTCTGTATAGGGAGAAGTTACAGTAGGAGTTACAAAAACATATGTACTGTTTTGAGACATGCTTTCAATGTGTGTGTTCCTAGGCATGTTCTTTAATCACCTCTATGAAATGTGACACAGTGTCTTCTCTGACTTTCATTTGTGGATTGATTATCTTGAGAGTTTGGGACATTTCTGGTAATATCTTGTTGTTGATTAATAGTTGGATCATGCTCATTGTTTTCTGTTAAAATAAACAAGTAACGGTTCAATATTGATCCAAAACAAATTAATTCAACTCAATTGAATTTTTCTAATGACATTAAACATGGTTTAAATCTGAAGCACTGTGTTTTATGAAGAGGACAAACCACCACTCACCATAAATGATCCCGCCATTGGCGTCTACAAATGTAGGGTGAAATGGTTGAAATAATAATGAAACAAACAGTTTATCTTAGCTTCAGCTTGTGTGTGTATGTGTGTTATACCTTGTGTGTGTATGTGTGTTATACCTTGTGTGTGTATGTGTGTTATACCTTGTGTGTGTATGTGTGTTATACCTCTCTGTTGTTGCTCTTCCCCTTGTCCTATATTTTCGTCACATGCAATGACCTCAGGGGGAGGGGCTCTGGCCGTTGTGCCTGTGATATTAATATGAATGTATGTATGAATGTATTCATCATACTGTGAATTGTGATTAGTGTGATGTTGACTTGGTTTGATGGATGTTATATCCAAGGCTAAATTTACGGTTTTCATAATTCAATAGAAGCATAGAGTTCAGACCTGTGTGGAAGTCCTCATTTTCATAGTCAGGTTGGCTCTTTTTGCAATGCCCTAAAACAGTAACAAAAATGCAGTCAATTTCTTAAAGGGGACAACCTATATCTAAACATTGTGTAAATGTATACATTTCTGTCAGAATTGAAGTTACTTGCTTAAATGTACAGTGATGTGTGTAACAAACCATTATGGATTCACATTACTGTTACTCGAGTGAGATACAGTATAATGCATGGTCTCACCTGTAAATTTCCAATGAAAGATGCAGCATGTCTTCAGAAGTAGAATGAAGATGACCACTCCAGTGGAAATGTAAAACAAATGCATTATATTTTTGTTCCAAGCCCCTAGGGTTAGATAAAAGGTTTTATTCACATGCGTCTACAGGAAATGCTACCGAGAGATCTACAACCCACACTAGAAACAATGCTAGTGACAGAAAGTGGTTGTGAAAAGGAAAATTGACCACACAGAATGCTTTTTGCAGTCTGTTTCACAGGTCTCATTGTGTTGCATGTGACTTCCTCCTTCAACTGAAGCTCCCTTTAACTTTTACCATTAACAGTTTTTAAGCCAGTTACTCCACCTAAGATTGAAAGTCTCAATGGTGCAGATAGGTGGTATTTAGGATTTGAGCAGTGACAGTACACCGTTTTGATTCAACTTAGTTGGTGGCCAAGCTGCGAAGCAGATCATGTTTTTTTTGATTTTCTACACTTTTGACTGGAACAGCCAATCAAAGTCGTCAACCAAGCCACCATAAAATAAGTGAGGTCATATCTCAGCACCTCTTTACTGCATTGACACCACATTTGGTGTCAATGCCATCAAGCCTCACCATCAAGCCATCAAGCCTCTGATCAAGCCTCACAAACCTTTTCACATTCCGGTAAAGCTGATCAAAGTCGGCGATGAAGATCATATCTCAGGAAATATTCGCTGAATTGACAACAAACTTGGTATAGGTGCTCGGGCCCTATTTCAAAGTCCACAAAAGGTTGGGTCATCTAACTTCTAGGGGGCTATCCCGTGTCTGACACATATTAAATTGTGATACCAGCTGAATTGATGTGGCTGCCATTTTGAATGAATGAATAAAACGTTTTGGTGAATACCAAATATTCACCTAATTTGGCACAGATTATCTTCAGACCACAATCACCTTGACATGTCAAAATAGAACTGAATTACAGCTGTTTAAACTTGGGACAAATCTGACAACCGCTTGCCACAGGAAAAATTCCTTATATTTTTACGCAATCACTGAAATCTGATTTCCAGCACTGAGAATAGCTCACTAGGATAAATTGGTGTCCGGCAACGTCAGAGGTTCAAATCCAGCCAAAGCTGACAAGCTTGTCATGTCTCAGATTCTCTGTTTAGCGAGACTATAAGCCACTGCAAAGGAAGCCAGGTACACCGCAGTCACTCGATGTTGAAAGTTTCTTCTGGTTTATCTGACCTGCTTGGCCACCACATTGCTGCTTGCAGCTATATTTACACTTGAATTGCTTGTTTTAGCATCAAATCACAAGACTTGTTTTCCCCTAAAAATCCCTCCTTTTTATAATTTGCCAATTAATTTCCCCATTATAAAATTATCAGGTGAGATAATGACGACAGTATAGAGGCTACATGACCTACCTGTTGCACACAGGCTGCAACACAACTCAACACTGTAATACTAGAAACACTCACAGAACTAAATTACTTACCCGCTTCAGCTTTGGTGAGCTCCACTCTACGGCACTCATCTCCCCACTCACAGCAGTACCAGCCAAGGTCAGTGTCCTGAAGGACATCGATGCGGATAGAGTAGTTACCAAGTTTGCCCTGGTTAGGAAAGGCTTTCACTCTACCATCTCTTGGGTCCTTGAAGTCAGTCTGGCCTTTGGCTGTGATACTGACTAGTCTAGAACCAGGAGGTCTGCTCCAGAACACCCATTTCTGATGGGAGCTGTTTCCAAGCCAAGTATCTTTGAAGCTGCAGTTGAGGAGCACTGTGGAGCCCAGTGAAGCCTCCAGAGTGGTCCTATCACAGGAATCCAGACAATTGTTCTTTCCTAGAGATGGGTGGTACAGGAAATGCTTCAAATGAAAAAGCACAACATCACATTTTGTGACACCTTGGATGAAGTGGCTATTGATCTACCGAGATTCTCTCCGGGGAACCTAAACATAGTGGACATAGAGAGGACATGCTCCAAGGGTGATATTTAGTCAGTTCAGTCACAGACAGGGACACCCATCACACAAATGGCAATCTATGCTGCATTACAATAACATCAGTTATGTATATAGTATCTGATCTGAAGGTACTCAATTAACCATCCCCTAACACTAACCTTGCTACTTTTTGTATACAAATATAATAGCGGTTGATAAGTTGAGTACAATAACTCATCTTAGCTTAAATAAAGGTAACTTATATCTGCAAGATACCATTTGAAATTTTTTGTTGCATAGGTTTTATTGTTTTTGTTTATATACTTTTTTCTCTCACATAACCATAAGACTAAAGACAAGTTTATTCTTTCAATAAAGGAAAAAGATTCTGTGACAACTAAAGCCGAAGAACTGACTTGAAGTCAGGTAAGAAGTAATCAACCTTAATTTAAAAATGACAATTTTCATAAAGAAAATTAAGTAAGCACTTACCATTTGCAGGAACACACACATAGCACAGGACTATACAGATAATACAATGGTTAATATTGAAAAACAAGAACATTCTCTAACGTTGTGTAGAACAACTCTGTGCACTGGGTGAGTGAGCAATGGAGTCAGTAAGAAACAGAGAGGGTGAAACCATTGCAGTGGAGAATGTAGGTGTTCCTTAACTGCACATCCTTCCTCTCCCCCGCCCCGTCAAGCCTTTACAACAAATATCTCATAATAAAACAATTTATTGGAGTGTAAAAATATAGATATGCACGGAAATGTTGCATCCTTTAATGTGCTATCTGCATCTATTTACTGTATCAATTTACTGCTATATATTTACTGCTTGATTTATGCATTCTTTTTAAACCTACAACACCCAGAGGTTGCCATGACAAGGAAGGGCACGCTATAAATAAACTGCATTGCATTGTTATTGTTCTTTCTTGAGTTCAAATGTCACATCCAAAAGTTGTGTTTTGTTTCACTTGAAGGAAAAACAAGAATGAATGTTTTAAGTGAGTTAGCAAAAGTAATCCAGGCAGAGTATGTGGCAAATGAGTCCTCTGGTTTCGGGCTTCTCAGAGCTTGGCCAATCCCCCTCAAGTGGAAAGCTGAAGACTAGATGAGGAGATGTGGAGATGTTGGGATGCAAAAGTAAAGACTTGTGAGTGGCTGGTGTAGCAAGGTATGTATAGTAGGCTACAGACTAGCTTGAGTTATACATTGGAATAATTGATGAGTGTCTGCTAAATGCATACATGTAAATGTGTCAGGCCTGTATTTTATGTAATCAGGTGCGCAGATGAGGTGTCAGATGGAAATTGTGGTTTATCTTCTTCTCTTATACCTCAGTTGCTTCTAACTCATCTAACTCTTAACTTCATTTTATTTTAGGTACCAGTATGAACTGTAGCAAACGCAACAAAGTAGTGGTGAGCTGACATTTCTGAAGACCACAGTAGCTTCCTGTTGCAACTACGTGACAGTTAACAGTTAAACTCGCAGGTAGTGAAACACTTGGGGGAATTAACACATCTACCTTTAGTCTCTGTGATGTACTTTGAAGTCTCTCTTGGGGGAATTTATTTCCATGTATGGCTATGATATAATTTCAAATGTAGTATTTTGTGAGTGAATGAGTCATATAATTCGAAGGAAAAGAAGGTGTCCCTATTCAATTGACAACCTCTATCTCGTCTTAACATCGTAAAATCAACAATGTTCAATAATTGGAGATAATGTACTTTGAAATACTACAGTACATTCCTGCTACAACAAAAACAACAAAAAGATCAACAACATACTCAACGTACATAAAATTGTTTTACTGTATTGTAGGGGGTTAAATATTTGGCCAAACAATCAAAACTATTCCCCTATGGTTTAAAGGGAAACTGAACAGTGTATTAACATTAACCAAATTATGCAAATACCAAATGGAATTGCAGTTATTTGGCTATATGGGTTAATTCATAGCAAGAATGGTCAAAGTAAGGTTAAATGAAATATTTAATAACATTGCAAATGAATAAAATCAGTTACAAGGCGAATATGTTACAAAAGGAAAGTTTTAAATCTTACATACTCTACCTTGATTATTGTAAATCAGAAAGAGAAAAAAAGCAAGAGGTGAGCAAGGAGAAGGAGTAGGACAAGCCAAAGCAGTAATACCACACAGATGCTCTCAGGAGATGAAGAATCCACAAAACAATGATTCATAATTCCCTTTATACACAATTATTACCTGCAGAACAACCAATCAGACCACATCTTGACCCTTCCTTATCAACATATAACTAGCAATGTGACAGTAGGTTACACAATGAGGTTTGAGACAAGTAAAGAGTCCGTCCAGAAACTCCAGATTTTAGCATATGAGTGGTGGGGGGGGGGGGGGGGGGGCAGGGTAAACCCAGCCTTACAGTATCACCAGGGAAATGTGATGTTGCAGTAAAAAAAACAAATGACAAATGGGAAACTGTCGACATTACTTCCTAATACAACCATATGTAACTTTGACTCACACAGATGGTTTGCATTCAGAACACCCATGGATGTCTCTATCTGCTTGTCCAAGTCCACCATTTCTAAACTGGGCAGGGCAAGACTATGTGAACTGAACAAACTGAATATTTTGTTTTGGAATTTCGCTTAACACATATGTTCAAAACATTTATATACTAAAACTGGTCTCTCATTGCAGACCCTGGACTAATTACTGTAGTTGTGTCCAGTCAAGTGTAAGAGAACTTCTGCAAACATGTAGAATATTTTCAGTTACATGACAGTTGTGAAATTTACATACATACAGACAGAAGTGTGAGACTTACTCATTATATTTGGTCACAGTAGTGTACAGGAAGCACCCACTTTGAAATGCTTTGATGTCATACCATACCCTGTCTAACTTCATGTGAACCACTTCCACAATCTGTAGACTGAACTGAGCAACAGGTATTTTAAACTTTATCAAAAGTCCAGGAAGTGCTAAGAGTTTCTCTAAACTGTCAGAACTCATAAGAAGAAACATGATTTTGGGAGTCTTATTTCTGGCAGGTATGTAGGAACAGTGGTCCCTCATTATAGGACACCTAAAATGTTTTTACAGAACACTACGGAGTGTGGTTCTTAACAATTTTTGATTAGTTCACTATTTCCTTTGTTGGGTTTTTCAAAAAGTGAATATGGGACAAACCGATGCCACTTTGAGCATCTAGAATAAAAAAAAAATAGGTAACACTTTATAATAAGTCAACGATTTTTGGCATTTACAAAGTGTTAATAGTTAGTTAATCCTTTATAAAACATTTTGAAACATTAACAATACATTATTAAATAGTTAATAAGCTTATCATTAAACACTATGTTGATCATTAATAAACACTGTTAAAAACTATGCATTTTATTCATAATACAATTCATAAGGTGTTTGATAACTGCATTATCATACTTTATACACAGCTTGTTAATATAGTTGCAAACCAGTAGTTTAAAAGGTGTTAATGGTACATAAGCAGGTATAGAAAGCATTAGCAAATGGTGAACAAACCATTTACATTACCTTTATAAAGCATGAGTAAATAACTAACAACATATTTACTTATGTCTTTAATTAATGTATGCCAAGTCGAATACAGGATGTACACTATGCTTTGCAGATAACAACTATTTTATAAAGACTTACTAATGATGCAACTTCTGATTAGTAATGCAAGTTATAAAGCATTTACTAACTGTTAGTTAAGGCTTTTGCGTGACCTAATCTAAAGTGTGAACTATTTATGCCTTATTAAGCATTTATAGAAAGACTATAGGCCTATAGATGTTGTGTTTTTGTTTTTTTAGAAGAAATAGCTGTTAATTTATTTACCTGGGTAATAAAATAGTATTTTATTTCCATTAAGAAGCAATACAGTAGAATTGGTATAAAAGTTGGTTACCCGAAGCTGTATTTTATTTTCCAAAAATGGCTGTAATAAACTGCAAATGTTTAGCTACTCCTCGACAGGTCTGCAAACGCCTTTGAAAGCATAGATTTGTTAAAACGTTTGTTAACTGAGATCGTAGGTCGAGGTTTACAAACAAATCGTTTTAACAAATTGAGGCGACAAAGCGTTTGCTGACCTGTCGAAGAGTAAACATTTGGTTTCTTATATACTACAACAATACGTGGGAAGATCCCAAATCAAACACGGCGAATCTGGAGCAGACGCCATCTTGTCAGAGCAATCAGCTGCACTTGTACTGGTGACGTCACTACATCTCCAAGGCAACATATCAACAACTCTTTTGAGAACGTCTTCTGAACCAATAAGAACAGCATATTGGTTCAATTGCAACAACAGTACGAGCGTTCTGATTGGCTAATGGGTAGTCATGCCAGCCGCATATTAAATCTATATATATCTATGCGCGTATTGACCTCATCTGCGGTCTGATATGTATTCTTATTGCCCTCCGCTGATGTCATCTTCAAAATGAGCGAGATCGAGGAGTTTTATGGAAGCAAATCGTTACCAAAATTCAAATGCAAATGCATTTCCAGAAATGCATTTGCATTTTAAGAATGTGGCTGCGTTATTTGACTCATAAATGAAATTAGTAATCAATCATCCTATTTGCATTTTAATTTTCTTCTTCAAGAGTGCTCAATCTTTCACTTAATTAAAATGAAAAAGAAATAGACATTTGAGATTTAATTTTCAAAACATGCCCCAGCAAATAGATACCAAAATTCAATTTGAAATGTAAAATTTGAAAATTAAAATGCATTTCCAGAAATGCATTTTCATTTTAAGAACGTGGCTGCAAAATCGTGACCACAATTCAAATTCAAATGCATTTCCAGAAATGCATTTTCATTTTCAAGAACGTGGCTGCAAAATCGTGACCACAATTCAAATTCAAATGCATTTCCAGAAATGCATTTTCATTTACATTTACATTTATTCATTTAGCAGATCACAGGTCATTTTCATTTTAAGAACGTGGCTGCAAAATCGTGACCACAATTCAAATTCAAATGCATTTCCAGAAATGCATTTTCATTTTAAGAACGTGGCTGTAAAATCGTGACCACAATTCAAATTCAAATGCATTTGCAGAAATGCAAAATGAACGAAAAAGCATTCTGAGCGGCGCAGCAGAGTGACGTCAGTAGCCGCTCTTCTTCAGCTCCCTGCTGACCGAGCTATCCATCTTGTTCGGTAGGGGGCGGTGTGCACATCAGGTCATTTTTCAGAATAAAACGTCTTTAAGACTCTGATAATCAATTAAAAGGAAATAATGTTATTAATTCTTTTTTGTGCGGCCCAGTACGAAATGACCCACGGACCGGTACCGGTCCGCGGACCGGTGGGCACCGGTTGGGGAACGCTGCTCTAAAGACCCGGCAATTCAATCAATTTCCCGGCACATTTGCAATGTAATGCAATGCAGATGTGCACACCGCTCCCTACCGAACAAGATGGGTAGCTCGGTCAGCAGGGAGCTGAAGAAGAGCGGCTACTGACGTCACTCTGCTGCGCCGCTCAGAATGCTTTTTCGTTCATTTTGCATTTCTGCAAATGCATTTGAATTTGAATTGTGGTCACGATTTTACAGCCACGTTCTTAAAATGAAAATGCATTTCTGGAAATGCATTTGAATTTGAATTGTGGTCAAGATTTTGCAGCCACGTTCTTAAAATGAAAATGCATTTCTGGAAATGCATTTGAATTTGAATTGTGGTCACGATTTTGCAGCCACGTTCTTGAAAATGAAAATGCATTTCTGGAAATGCATTTGAATTTGAATTGTGGTCACGATTTTGCAGCCACGTTCTTAAAATGAAAATGCATTTCTGGAAATGCATTTTAATTTTCAAATTTTACATTTCAAATTGAATTTTGGTATCTATTTGCTGGGGCATGTTTTGAAAATTAAATCTCAAATGTCTATTTCTTTTTCATTTTAATTAAGTGAAAGATTGAGCACTCTTGAAGAAGAAAATTAAAATGCAAATAGGATGATTGATTACTAATTTCATTTATGAGTCAAATAATGCAGCCACATTCTTAAAATGCAAATGCATTTCTGGAAATGCATTTTCATTTGAATTTTGGTAACAATTTGCTTCCATAGAGTTTTACTATCCAGATGACAATGAAGACATCAACAGCGACGAGGAAATTCTTAACTTTCTAAAAGAGCAGAAAAGTGTGAACACAGAGAGATAAACGACAAGAGCTAGGCAGATTGCTAGTTTTGGTTGCTCAGATTTCAGATTGGTTGCTAACGCTAGGTGCTAACACCTGAAACACACCGTGAGAAGACGAGTAGAGCTGAACAAAACAACATGTTTTAAATGAAAAGAGCTAAAAATGCCATATAATAAACAACTTACTAACCTCGACCGTTCAGTCATGCCGGGAAATATCAAACTGAGGTTTTAACGTATCGACCGCTGTCACTCTCGGCTAGTAGAGCTAAGTAGTAAGACACATGCCTGTCATTACTTCAATAAAATAGTAATTTTGTGTATCACATTGTGTTGTTTCTGTTTCCTTTTGAGAAACGTATGTTCAGCCTTTGTGAATGTGAGGTTCGAGAATGGACAACAATACCTTAATAAATAACTTATAAATGTTTAATAAGGCATACATAGTTCACACTTTAGATTAGGTCACGCAAAAGCCTTAACTAACAGTTAGTAAATGCTTTATAACTTGCATTACTAATCACAAGTTGCATCATTAGTAAGTGTTTATAAAATAGTTGTTAGGATACCTTTGTGAATGTGAGGTTTGAGAATGGACAAGAATACCTTAATAAATAACACAAAAGCCTTAACTAACAGTTAGTAAATGCTTTATAACTTGCATTACTAATCACAAGTTGCATCATTAGTAAGTGTTTATAAAATAGTTGTTAAGACATCTGCTAAGTATTAGTGTACATCATGTATTCGACTTGGCGTACATTAATTAAAGACATAAGTTAATATGTTGTTAGTTATTTACTCATGTTTTATAAAGGTAATGTAAATGGTTTGTTCACCATTTGCTAATGCTTTCTATACCTGCTCATGTACCATTAACACCTTTTAAACTACTGGTTTGCAACTATATTAACAAGCTGTGTATAAAGTATGATAATGCAGTTATCAAACACCTTATGAATTGTATTATGAATAAAATGCATAATTTTTAACAGTGTTTATTAATGATCAACATACTGTTTAATAATAAGCTTATTAACTATTTAATAATGTATTGTTAATGTTTCAAAATGTTTTATAAAGGATTAACTAACTATTAGTTAACACTTTGTAAATGCCAAAAAGCGTTGACTTATTATAAAGTGTTACCAAAAATACTACATGAATGTAGTGCATTATTTATCATAATTATTCTAATACTTGTCTTATTCTAATATCACGTATTCTAAATCTGGATATTCATTCACATAAAATGGCAATGTGAAATTTGTGAGTGATATTAAATGGTAATTTGCCATTATTGACTTTGATATTTTTTTAAATAGGATACAGTATTCTCTTTGTGTTGATTAGTTATAATATCATGTTCAGACAACAGATATGTTTTGTGTTACAGTTATCCACTCAGCAGCTGGGTTCAACATTTTAACAAATCCTGTAAGGACTTTTCAGGAAAAAGATGATTTATTTGGACAAACCACTGTTCAGTCCAAAAAAGGGTACATTTCAATCGGTTCAACCATAATCGTACTTCAATATACATAATGTACACATTACAGCTAGTTGTTTTACATTACAGTGTAACATTTAATCCTCTACAGAGCCTTGGTCACATCCCCAAATTCAAGACCCCCAGCAGTGTTGAATTGTACAATTGAGGGCATGTGTTCCAAAGTTGAGATCTCAGGTAAAGAAAGTAAAACACATACTTCTTAAAGCTCAAATATCTGAGTGTCCAGTCAACATACGTTCATTTTAGGTAAAGGGTAGTTTTAAGTTTCTACTGTAATTGTAAATTTTTTTAACAGCTCCTGCAAAGAAAGGGCTCAGGCCTATTGTGTCAGCTGACAACCGTTTGACAGAGGACATTGAGCAACATATGGTAAGTGAACCGATTCCATAGATAACACATTTGAATTTAAATACTATTAAAACCTGTGACAATGCATGACTTACTGCATCCTTTTACATTGATAAACACGTTAATAAAGTTTCATAACATATTGTGTGAATGCAAGACAAGGTGTTTTAATGTGATCTACTATAGCTTCAGTATTATCTCTGAGAAAAGAGCTGTCTGCTCAACAGTCTGCTGACAAACCACAGGTTCCTGTTTTTGGAGGTGTTAGACAAGGCTTTCGGCATCATGTAGAGGGCCGTAGGGAGGGGAGCCGGAAGTGGCCTGCGTGCCAGTAGTTTGAGATGGCAGTGTTAGAATGTCCTGATTGTTATCTTTTACTCAACACAACCCTCTTACACGTAAGAGGAAATGTGAATTCAAGATTGTAATTTAAATAATCTTGTTCACAGCAACTCCTCCTAAAGTTTCTTCTTTGAATCCATAGGTCAGGGAGGAGTTGAATTAGTTATTCTGTTCATTTGTTTCAGTATCCTAATATAAGTCAGACTCATGAGCAGTATGGCCAACACTGTAGTTATACTTAGAAACAAGAACAATGTGTCTCTACATCTTCTTTTAGTGTAAACTGAACATGAACCACATATTGTTGCACACATTGTCTACACTTTGTAACTGAAAATATGCAGTATATGATATAGAATACGATATTGAGTATATAGGCTACTGCTATCAACTAGTACAACTAGTAGTGATTGATGGTACTGCTATCAAAATTAGATTGATTCTTCTTTGAGATGTTGGATGTTTTTTGAACATATATTTAATGATGGCTATTGCTTTGTCTGCTGTCATTCACAATGCAGTGTTTGATGTTGTTTGTACCTGTTTGTACATTGTATTTCACTTAGTTGTTAAATCAACTGAATCTTCTGTTAGCAGTGACTACATCTTAAACCTTTTTTTAATCACAATGATCATGAACCGGGACATGATCATTGTCCTGATCATCCTCAACTCTTCTCCCACCAGTTCTGTCAGCAGGCGAGGAATAAAGTGACCATGAATGAGGACTTCAATGGAAACTGTGCCATCCTTATTGCTTCAAGGATGGAAGGAGAATACATCAACCCTGCTGCACTGGGTAGGCAGTGGCATCACAATAGTAACAATAGTAGTAATTGTAACATATTTGAACAGCATGCCCTTGTGTCACACTGTGAACATTATGAATACATTACTTTTACTTTAAATACAACTGATGATGATTTATGCATCGTATGTACAAAACAAACGCATAATGCATGATCCCCTATGGTGTACAATTTTGTACAAACTTAATAGTAAGGGAAAAATGCGGCCTGTTACCTTTTTTTCTTATAGTCGTTGAACAACTAGGAAGAAACATCACCACCACCAACAACAACAACAACAAAAACAAAAACAATAACAACAACAACAGTGAAGATGATGAGGATGAGGATGGTATGATTTTTTATGAACTAGTTTATTTATGAATGAATCCAGTCTGATGTTTCTGCTGTATAGAAACATGGTGTTTTCTATGGTGACAGAGACATGTCAATGCTTTGCAAAAGCCACAACACAAATGCAAAAGCTGCAACACAAATTTCAGCCTTTGCATTTGTGTTGCAGCTTTTGCAAAGTGTTGACACTTCTCGGCCACTTTGTGAACTTTCCAAGCTTTTACCTTTTTAACTCCTTCACCTCCTCAATAACTATGATGTTAGCTTTTGGTGGGAGTCAGGTGGCTGAGCGGTTAATGAATCGGGCTAGTAATCAGAAGGCCGCTGGTTCGATTCCCGGCCGTGCCTAAAAAATGACTTTGTGTCCTTGGGCAAGGCACTTCACCCTACTTTCCTCGGGGGAATGTCCCTGTACTGACTTTAAGTCGCTCTGGATAAGAGCGTCTGCTAAATTATTAAATGTAAATGTAATGGAAATAACTTTTTTCCACTAGATCCTGGGACTGAGATTGCATTTGTACTTGATGGTTCTGCAAGTCTCAGCCAATCTGACTTTGAGAAAGCAAAGGAGTTTATATCCACTGTTATGAAAAATGTTTGGGAAAAGTGCCTCAATGTAAGTACTGTGTGTACTATGCAACTTTACTGTACACATCAACAAAAACATTTCAAGACTAGTAACAATTATTAACCAGTTCAGACCTTCATGTCGTTGAAATCCAAATTGGTTTGAATGTATAGTGTCACCTTCACATTTATTTATATACAGAAAATGCTGTGTTTGTATATATTATGAGAAGAAAACTTTATTTAAGATTTATCAAAAGGGATTCTTTTTCAGTGTGACTTTGCTGTACTTCAGTATGGGACAAATATCATAGCTGAACTCTTGCTAAAAGACAGTATCAGCAATAGCAGCAAAGCTCTTCAGACAGTCTCAGACATCAAACATCTCGAGGAAGAAACAATGACTGCTTCAGCCATAATCCATTTGTGGTAAAGATTACATTAATACAAATAATGGTATTAAGTAGAATTCAATTCCAAATTGTTACAGATATATGCATTTGATGTTAAAATCTTTGTTAATATTAGTTTCAATGTTTCTCTTTTCAGTGAACATGTTTTTGTTGCCGAGAATGGGTCAAGAGAAGACTCAAAGAAAATAATGATTTTGTTGTCAGATGGGGAAATCAGCTATCGGGATACATTTAATCTACCAAAAGCTCTGGATTTACTCAAAAAACAAAACATTTCAAGATATGCTATTGGGGTAAATCTTAGCCTGAATAATCCCTGAATCATTGTTCAGTTCAAGTTTATATTTGCACCTATTGACATAATAATAATACCAAATTATAAATAATTATTAGTTATAAACTGGTATGAATGCATTACAAATAAGATCATTTAATTTAATGAAGGAAATAAATTACAGGTTGGAAATGCAACTAAAACAATTGCTGACATGAAGACAATTGCTCCAGATAACCATTTTATGGTTGGGGACTACAAAGTTTTGGACAAACTTCTCTCTCTGTTACAGACCAGTATCATTAAAGGAATTGAAGGTACTATAATATTGTGGGAAAAGCTAGTATTGAGTTTATATCGAGTAATTATCTTAATTATGTACACATGAAGTAAGTCACAACATGTGTGTATGTGCATGCACTTGATTGTAAATTGCTGTCTAACCAAGTGGCTGTGTTGGATTTATAAATAAGGATTAAAGCAAGGGGCCGGATTTACGTTTCAACTTGCTGAGGCTGGATTCAGCAATCACATGGCACCTGATGTAAGATTCATGGACAAATCCTGTTTTGAAGCCCATTGTTTCAAGGGCAACAACTTCCTAATTTTGGTGTATTACTGATTCTTCCAATTTCTCCAATTAGTCATTACAGCAGCAACATTTATGTTTCTAGGGGTTCCTTCTGTTTGGAGCTGTGGGGGCTTATGACTGGAGCGGGGGAGTTATACTGAAGCACCGTGAGCAGAACACTGTGACCTTCTTAAATGGGTCCTCTAGAGAATCATGGTTTTCCTATTTAGGTATGAACCTTGGAAAGTTTGTGTATCGTGGTGTTTGTTTCACCTCATATTCCCATTCTAATGTATTAATACATGTGTGTGTGTGTGTGTGTGTGTGTGTGTGTGTGTGTGTGTGTGTGTGTGTGTGTGTGTGTGTGTGTGTGTGTGTGTGTGAGACAGGTTACAGTGTGATATCAGCGGTGGATTCCTTTGAGACTTCATACATCTCGGGGGCTCCTCGTTATAACCTGACAGGTGGGGTATTTGTCTTCAGTGCTAAATCACATGAGCTGATGTCAATACTTCAAGGGGATCAGGTTAGTCAATGAATGTATCTGATGGATTTTTAAAACCATTTTGGTTTTAAGTCTATTGAGTCTATTGGCTGTGAGCATTTATAATACTATATCTTGAATTCCAAATTCCTTTTAAACTTTTGTAGGTTGGCTCCTACTTTGGATCAGTCCTATGCGCCCTGGATACAGACAAGGACAGTAAGACAGACTACCTGCTCATTGGTGCTCCACACTTCCACAGAAGGGGCGAGGAGGGTAAAGTGTATGTGTACAGGCTTCACCAGGTAAGTGAGTGTCGAGTTGTTTCAATTTGTATTCATCCTACTTTACCATACACTACCGTTCAAAAGTTTGGGGTCACCCAGACAATTCAGACAGTTTTCCATGAAAACTCACACTTATCAAATAAGTTGCAAAATGAATAGAAAATATAGTCAAGACATTTACAAGGTTAGAAATAATTATTTTTATTTGAAATATTAATTTTGTTCTTCAAACTTTGCTTTCGTCAAAGAATGCTCCATTTGCAGCAATTACAGCATTGGAGACCTTTGGCATTGTAATTCTAATTCTTCTAATCATCCATTAGTCTTCTAAGGTAATTAGCAAACACAATGTACCATTTGAACACTGTAGTGAGAGTTGCTTGAAATGGGCCTCTATACACCTATGTAGATATTTCATTAAAAAACAGACGTTTCCACCTAGAATAGTCATTTACCACATTAACAATGTATAGTTTTTTTGTTATCTTCATTGAAAAAAGTGCTTTTCTTTGAAAAATAAGGACATTTCTAAGTGACCCCAAACTTTTGAACGGTAGTGTATATCCACTGTTAACCCTCGTGCTGCCTTCGGGTCACATGACCCAAAGGTTCATAACGAACCATCGTTGTGTTTACCCAATTTTACCCAATACAAAAACAAATTAAAATAATTTTCTTTTAACCTTTGCAATGTGGGGGGTCTGAGACAGCCTAGCTGTTAAAAGAAAATGCTTCACTTTGTCTTTGTATGCGGTAAATTTGTCGCAATACGACGGTGGGTCACAATGACTGATGGGTCAGAATGACCCGAAGATAACACAAGGGTTAAAAAGCCATTGCGTATTATTATTTTGCACAGCAAATGTGGTGTCAAACATCTTCAAGAAATGTCTCCTAACAGTTGTTTTTTGAGGGTGATTATGATTATGTTGTGTGCTCAGGGAGTATTTTTGAAGGAAGATTGGGAGTGGCAGGGTTTGGACAATTACGAGTTTGCCAGGTTTGGGTCAGCCATTGCCACAGTGGGCGACCTAGATGGGAACAGATACAATGATGTGGCTATTGGGGCTCCTCTAGAGGAAGATTCTGAGTCAGGGCGTTCTGGAAGTATCTACATCTACAACGGAATCCCTGGAGGGATAATGCATGAATTCACACAGGTGAGTCTTTGGAGATAGGGCAGCTACTTTGTTACTTTGAAAGAGTGAAAACTAAATATAAAAAAGTTGGCTGTGAAACTAAAATTGAAATTGATAAAGAGTACACATATGGTGTTGACATCATATATCATTTGAAATCTTGTCCTACTGTCATGCAGAGAATCTCAGCTGGAGATTTTGACATGAAACTTCGCCATTTTGGTCAGTCTGTCAGCGCCTTCTCTGATCAAAAAGACAACCAGAGACAAAAGTACATTAGTGTTGGAAGCCAAGGCAAGGTCACTGTACTGGAGTGAGTCCAATATTATGTTAAATTGTTTCACGTGAACAGCATAAAGAGATTCATTTAAAAATTGCTAGAGAAAATGTATTGTTCTTTGTCAACAATATTTGGTATTGGACGGTTCTATATCCTGCCTGTCATCTCTAACAGATCTGTGGACACTTTAGCATTATTCTGCACATTGCCACTAAAGCAGCTTATTTTAGTTGAGGATGGTACAAATATTAATTAACTTTCTATTTATTCCAGAACTCTGCCTGTCATTGCCTTTGAACCTAAGTTAATCTTGAAACCTAACACAATACTTATCCATGCGCAAACAAACACTGTCCCCACCATTTTGATCAACTTACACATCTGCTTCAACTCCAAGAAGGAAACAATTAAGTGTATGTACTATACAGTATACTGCTTTGGAATGTACACTTTAGGTTGATTTTAAATGAAAAGTTTTTGATTAACTGTTCTTTTTTTTATTTTATTTACCAGCTGGTGAAAATCTTACAATTTCCTACATCATTCATCTGGATGCAGGACAAAACCAAAAGCGCCTATTTTTTAAAGAGCCAGAAACAGCCAGAGAGTCCAATTTCACATTGCTACCTGATACTGAATGCCTCGGAAGTCCAATCGAACTGCACTTTCAAGTAAGTTCTAAAGGTGTCAATTCATCCTTGAAAATGTTATAGTCGTTATTGAATTAACAAATAATTCAATCGTTTTAATAATTTATAATGAACTATTGGCTATTGCTGCTTATTTAACACCTGGCAACATCAACTTGTCTTTCCCCTTCACCCAGGGCTGTTATGACTGTTTCTCACCCATAGAGGTCAGGTTAAAATTTAATTTACCCTCCAAGACAACTTCAAAACCTGTTCGAATTTTGGATGCACTTGATTCTACAGATGTGGCTGAAAAGGTTAACACATGTTTTAGAATCAGAGCAAGTTATTGCCAAGTCAACCAGGAAGACAAAATACCCTTCAGTAATTCTCTTTGTGTAGAAACATAACTTATTTTAAACTAATAAAACCATCCATTTATGCATTTTCAATCTTCAGATTGAATTTCTGAAGGACTGCAACAGCACATGTGTCAGAAACATGAGCCTGTCTGATTCAAAACTCAGGTAAGTCCAATAAACATTTAAAATAGAAAATGGTAGTCTTAGACATTTTCAACCTACCAAGTAAAGCTGTGTATAAACATGCCTTCTTTTTTAACTATTCTGTTTCCCACTCTTTTATCTTGCTTATTAGCCATGACAAGGTTGTTATTGGTTCCAACCAGAATGTGTTGATTTCGTTCAACTTAACCAACCATGAGGATGGGACTTTCATGACAACACTTTTTCTGACATACCCCAACATTCTCCTCTACAACATGTTTATAGTGGTAATGTCATCTATAAAAAACTCAGATCCTAACCTCTATAGAGGAAATGTAGAATGCTGCCTAATAACTTTGATGCGTTTCTCAGAATTCACAAAAACCGGGGGGTTCTGTTGTTTGTGAGGTCCAAGACACATCCCAGTTGAAGTGTCGTCTCTTACATCCAGTCTTCAGGAGAAATGATCAGGTAATTGGGCATCTGGGAGGCCAATATTGTAGTGGAGATTGATGTGGCACTGTCTGGTAAAAATACAGACTGCTCCTTGGCACTAACCATTGAAATACTGTTAGAACTGTGTGCTTCTGGTTGTTTGTTATTTGCTGCACTCACTATATGTATTATTCAAATAATGCTTTGGAGAAAAGCATCTGCTAAATGAATGAATACATCTTAAGTCTTACTTGTCTAACTCTTAACCCTTGTGTTATCTTCGGGTCATTCTGACCCATCAGTCATTGTGACCCACCGTTGTATTGCGACAACTTTACCGCATTTAAAAACAAAGTGAAGCATTTTCTTTTAACCGGTGGGCTGTCTCAGACCCCCCACATTGCGAAGGTTAAAAGAAAATTATTTTAATTTGTTTTTGTATTGGGTAAAATTGAGTAAACACAACGATGGTTCGTTATGAACCTTTGGGTCATGTGACCCGAAGGCAGCACAAGGGTTAAGTGACACAGTCCTTTCGCTTTAATTCAAATGTCTCAAGACTAACCTGGATTTCCATTACTAGGCCTACTGTATTTAAAGTTGGTTTATATGGTTTCTCCAGGTCAAATTCGACATCATTTGGCAACTGGCTGACAAGAAATCACAAACACGAGAGGCTTACATCATTGCTAACTTAACCTGGTTTGAAATATTTGGTTCCACATAAATCTAGTAAAAACTTTGTCTCAAACACACTGAGACTTAAAAACATGTAATAGTCTCATACTTTTGACTTTTACTGTTGAATTATTCTGTCAAGCTGTTACATCAAGTGGTTATCTACAATGAGGGACCTGTCCATTCTATTGCTCGTATAAATGGGTTTCAAATGACATTGCAAACTGCTACTTATGAAACTGCACATCCGTCTTGTGTTTTAGTGAGAATGGAGGCACCCAAGTGTTGGATGACAAGAAGTATCACTTTGGGATAAAGAATGCTTTAAGGGTCCAACTGACTGGGTGAGTAATACTAAAACTAATAACAACTGAAGTACAAAATGAAAGTGGAGGGTTTTCAAGAAACATGAGAACATTATTATACATTTACATGATTTTTAAACAAGTTTATGCTACAATCCTGTTCCAGAGAAGTTTCACCAAACTCGCTGACAATCACTGACACTGAAGAGACAAAACAGCTGACTTTCACATTTCAGGTATGTTTGTAATGTAATCGACTTGAACACCACTCTGTAATCTTGCATCCCTATTCAACCTTCTTATGTCGTTCCAGCTCCACGGCAAGAACGATCACAACGCCGCTCTGAACGTTTCCATCGTCATAACAGTGAAGGCTGATCACACTGACTTCAAGATCAGCCATATCAAACCCAAGGTATGTCAAAAACAAAAACTGAGCAAAAAAAATAGACAACCTAAGACAGCAATGTTTTCTGTATAATCTTGATGAAACTCAATTACTGTGTTTACAGGACAAATGTAACAGGAGCACCCCTGCAAATACAGGAGTTAAAGTTAGTACTTTTACTTTCATAGTTTTTCAACATTGGTTTGTATGGGATATTTATATGTTCTTTTTTTTCAGAAATTTGAAAAGTATCTCATCCACTGTGTCATGACAGACCTGAAGGACATTGTGATTACAGCTGAGGCTACGATCAAAGATGTGCAGGTGGGTGTACATTTACTGGATTCATGCGCATTCTTTTAAAGGGGTGTAAAGATATACATCTGTCATTAATTTTGTCGAATAAAGACAAATCTGTGAAATGAACAGTACCATGCAAGGTCTATTGAACTCATATGGTTGCTCTCTGCTTTCCTTCTTTCAGAGTGCATCTGAGAAGATTACAGCTGAAGCCACTGTGACATTTGATGAGGATCTATATGAAGCACTGGAAGTTAAATACAAAGAAATGGTATATTTCTTTAAAATTACGTTAAGTTTGAAAAGAGTTACTTCCTAAAAAACATCAACAGAAAACTTTTTTCATATGAGGACTTTTTGGAACCTTTCAACTATACCTGCGTTGGTCTTCAGGTTCAAGTGACAATTAGGAAGCTGGTAATAGAGAAGTCCATGGCTGCCATCATTGGGGGCTCTATAGGAGGCTTTCTGTTCCTGGCTCTCATCATGTTCCTACTGATCAAGGTATGGTTGAGGTCTCATATAGTTCATGTATCAGATCACCAGGTAACCAATAACTATAAATGTTCAAAATATTCTTTACAGTGTGGCTTTTTCAAGCGGCGCCATGAGAATGTAGTGCAATCCAATACCGGCTAGATGAGACATCCACTTCGAACTTCTTATCCAGCAGTGCTGATGTTCCTTCATTTTAATTCATAGTATTTACATGGTTGCCTCGGAAGATACATATGTGTTGTTATACAGTTTGACAGTTTTTGATATCTTTAAGCAATAAATGGCATGCTATTTTCATATCTAAGGATTCAGTTTAGGTTTAAAAAATGTAGGCCTACAGTAATGTTAGCAATGTTTTGTACCTGATCATTTTCTTATTACTTATTATGTTTCATATTATAAAAATGTTTTGCATTTGTCAATTAACTGTTTAAAATTATAAAACAAAAAGGCTATACAGGAGGCTCCTCCCGTGTTTCATTCTTTCAAACTTGTAGCACAACAGTAGTTTAAGTAGCCTATAAAATTACGCCAAAAACAAACATGTTTCCCTAATGAACTGTCGCACAAAATATGGACAGACATTGAAGATATTTTGATGTATGCTGTTTGTATCACCATTCCATAGCCTACCTATTAATAAGGAATTACACGTCCAGGTTGCTATTCCTACTTCAGACACCGCAGTGCCATGCATCATGGCCCAGTGAAGCGTACGTTCCAATGGAATTTGAATAAGAGTTTGAATAGGGTGTGTGATAATAATCAATGGTCAATGCATTCGTAAGCCTTTTAGTTTGCTTATTGGTACAATCAAGCAGCGCAATTCCTAAAAGGATGGCTATTCGATGTAACTTTGATGACACCGGACTGCGACGACTGCAGCTTTTAGTTTCGCTGTGTCTGCAGATGGGCTAGACGACTACCGTCACTGCATAGAGTTCGTTTGCTTGCTGTCGACAAAACGCTAAAATGTCCGGGAATTACTGGAAAACACAATTTTTTTCCTTGTTTGACTATAAGACTGAAAAATATATAATTGCCAAGAACAAGACAGTCGGCGTTTTATACAGACTTGTACAATTATTCATCATTGGATACATTATTGGGTAAGTGACTCGGCATGTTCTGTCTACTTACTTGACCTGCTTAAGTCTAAATGACAGAAAAAGATAAATAATAGGCTACTCATCGGGAGCCTACACATAGCTGAACTGACATATAACATTTCAAATTGAAAGAAAGATTAGGCTACATATAGGCTACTGCTGGATCGCCTGTCGTGTCACCAGAATACTTGATACAGATGAATGATTCATGAATCATTGACTGACTTGGCCACTTGTGCACAAGCACACTTTTTGCATGATCAGAAAACAATAAGTTACTTGTTTTGTTACCTAATGCTTAGACGTCAGTCTGGTAGATTACTGTCTTGGCTCAATGTTAAAGTCCTAGTATCCTGCAGAAGTCCATTTACTACACTTTTGGATTAATTTGAATCTAGCTTTTTGAACCCCCCAATTGTCGTCTCCTGAAAAGGTGGGTTTTCCTGACCAAGAAGGGCTATCAAGAAACAGAAGAATCCATCCAGAGTTCTGTGATTACTAAACTGAAGGGTGTGACTGTCACTAACACGACAGAGTCTGGGCTACTGGTTTGGGGGCCTGAAGACTATGTCATTCCTCCTTATGTGAGACCAACCTTTCCATGTACACTGTTCAACAAAGCTATAGCCAAATATAGACACAATTTGCTTAATCAGCAACAAATGGCAACTTTTGCTTTACGAGGTCAAATTATTCACACATCTGTCTATTTTTCCAGGGTGATGCAGCACTATTCATTGTAACTAACTTTATAGAAACACCAAACCAGAAGCTGGACTTCTGTGCTGAGGTAAGAACCTTTCCTTTAGAGCTGTGGTTCAATATACTTAAGATACTCTTAACCTTCACCCAATCAGGTGACAGGGGTGAGATTAGCCACAATCTCACAATGTGGATCGCAATATTTTAATCTCCACATCTTTCATCACCCACTGGAGCAAAGGATGGTGAGTCCCCAAACTGGAGATACAGGTCCAAGAACAGAAACTCTTTAGCTGCTTCTCCATGTCCTCCAAGTACAGATGTCTTAATTAGATTAGCAATGAAATCTCTTATTTATGAACACTGTAAAAAGTAATATGCCTTTAGCTATCTGAGGCACTGTCTTCAGCTGAGAGAAAGACATGTGTTGTGTAAACACTCCCACGTTCTCTGTCCATCAGAGAGAACATTGCTGTCACATTGCCGCCAACGTCCTTAATACACTTAGTAATTATTTGGGCAACATTGCCTCCGATGGTTGCTAGATTTTTGGGTGAAACTGCAGTTTTATATTAATAATGGCCAACATTGTGGTATCCGTGGAAATTTGATTGGTTTCATCACATCTTGGGAAGTTTTGGGCAATTTATTTAAAAAACAGTATCTGTTCTCTGCTCCTAGTCCTGGCCCAACCAACTAACAACCATACAACCCTACAAAGACCAAAGTCCCAATAATTATCTACACTGGGAGTACCCACACCTCGCTGCATTTACATCTAAAGCTTCTCTTTACTACCTTGTAACAGAGATAAGGTTCTGTTTACATTAACGTAAATCTAGCCTACTAACATGATGAAAGTCTTTGTATTTGTTCAACCAGATGGTGTCTGTTTTCAGAGCTTCAAGGTGTTGGACGGCCTCTGCAGGGCAAATGAGGACTGTGTGGAGGGAGAAACGGTTGTTGCCGGTAACGGTAGGAGGCCAAACAAACTCCTGAGTGGGATTACTGTGAAGCTTTAGATTGAAATGGACTTACCTTCCATTTAATTTGACTGAACAAAATGTTATGTAGTTAATTAAAGTCCATTACTTGTAAAGACCATCACCTTGGTCCTGCTGAGTTCATTCTATTTTCTACCAGAGGTGGGACTGGAAGTTGTACCTTCAAACTTTTTTATGATGCTGCAGGTGTTATGAGTGGTCGCTGTTTAAAAAGGGATAGGAACTCTACTGGTACCTGTGAAATATATGGCTGGTGTCCTGTAGAGAGAAAGACCCAACCACAGTAAGGAAACACACAAGCACACTCATAAAACACACAGTCTCTCACTCAATAGTAGTACTATTAGTATAAGTAAATGTCTCATTTCCTGTCTTGTTGGTATATTTATTACCAACTCATTTTCATTTAATTTTATTACAGGGGCCCTATATTAAGAAAAGCAGAGAACTTCACTATTTACATAAAGAATTTCATCAGATTTCCAAAATTTTCTTTCTCAAAGTAAGTCGTCTTAAGTGAAGTAATTGTTATTCACACAATATGACAAATCAGTAGTCTCCACTATGTTGTTCTAACACTGTAATTTTTAGATCCAATGTTCTGGACACATCTAACGATTCATATCTAAAAACATGTCTGTATGACGAGGTCCTCCACCCCTACTGCCCTATATTCCGCCTGGGAGACATTACAAACCGAACGGGACACAGCTTCCAAGACATGGCCTTGAGAGTGAGTTTCACGGGATGTTGAGAGTTCAGAGATTAACACACGTTTACCAGAAATAAGTGCTAAACCACTAGTGAGCAATGTAACAGAAAATATTGTGTGAGTGGCACAGACGGAATTGTTATCTCCCTTCCTTTCTCACTGATCCGGGACTGATCTGGTCTGCAGAGTCACGCATGCAGCGACCACCGTTTATTTAAAAAGAAATGCTTCAGCCACCTACTCCACGGAAAATCTAGCAATTTGATTACACATTACTTAATTTCAACTCTGTTACATGGGTGCTGATTTTCTGCCCCACTCAGGGTGGTTCAGTAGGCATTCTGATAGAGTGGAATTGTGACCTTGACAAGAGCTCCTCTAAATGCCATCCACGCTATCGTTTCACTCGCCTGGACATCAGTGCTTCCAGTGACTCCATTACATCAGGTTTCAACTTCAGGTAACCTGTCGTGCCAAAGGTAGAAGTACACAACCGTACATACCCAATAATAGATTGAAAAAAAATTCTTAGGAAAGGATAAATATTATGAATACATAACACAATGTAATGCTGCTAAACAACACCGTTAAATCCTTTCATTGGACCTATCCTTGTTTTGACTTCATAGACATGCTCGCTATTACAAAAATGCTGCAGGGGAAAGCTACCGAACTCTATTTAAAGTGTACGGTGTCCGCCTAGATATTATGGTGAATGGAAAGGTATGAACTAGAAAACGTAAGGAATTTTTATTTAAAGCTGCTCTTATATAAAATGCTGGCCTTGTTTCATGGTGTGGTCGCTTTAATACATTGTACATAGTCATTTTACTCTTCTATTTTCTCTAGGCTGGGAAGTTCAGCATAATTCCTACGGTTATCAATATAGGCTCAGGAGTCGCTTTGATGGGTGCTGTAAGTGTTACATTACCCAAGTTTCGATTATAAACGTCCAAACCCACAGGAAGTCATAATCTAAGTTCAGTGTTGTGTTCAGTTATAGCATGAACAGTTATAATTCCACACCATATGGGTAGGTACATAATACACAGAGTGAATATTTTGACATTATTATGTTGCAGGGAGTGTTCCTCTGTGACATGGTCCTGCTTTACCTCATGAAGAAGAGTGAGTTCTACCGAGAGAGGAAGTTTGAAGTGCCTAGGTAAGTTATGATGTTATGTGTAAAGATGTTTTGAAATAATTACTTGTATTAAGTTATTTACCCTGTCTTTCCAAAGGAAAAATAAGAGTCTAAAAAACCATAACAAAATAGAGGACACAAAACGGCTGGAACAGCAACAGCTCACTGACCTATCACCAGAGACATAGTAGCCATGATGGCTCAACGTCTCCTATCACCAAAGGCTTAGTTGTCATGGTAGCAACTCAGCGAAGAATCAACAGTGGCTACTTAAATGTAGCTGCAACTATATCACTATCTTAACACCTCAGACAAAGTTATTTGTCTGATACTTGAGACAAATAATGCTTGTACACACTGGTATCAGACCACTGACCTGGAGCAGGCCAAAATGCTAAAACAGGACTGGAAAGGAAACATTTGAAAATACATTGGATTGAAGTGATGATGGATACTTTTATGGATGGATACTAGTATTTTTCCATTGTGGATAAGCTTTCA
Source organism: Osmerus eperlanus (assembly GCF_963692335.1). Taxonomy (NCBI): domain Eukaryota; kingdom Metazoa; phylum Chordata; class Actinopteri; order Osmeriformes; family Osmeridae; genus Osmerus; species Osmerus eperlanus. The sequence goes on from NC_085028.1 coordinate 8,735,474, forward strand.
ACATGCTGACCTCACCATTTTAAGCAGCTGCATTCTTGAGTTATTTGTTTTTCTCTGGATTTTCAATTATTTTTGTTTCTGTGCTGTCTCCGCTAGTCTTAAACTCTATGCTCTTCTGATTGATCACTTTAATTGTGAGACACCTTATCATTTTGGACAAGTACTGTATTGATAAATACAAATTATTACAAAAATCATTTTTGAAATATTTGACCATTTTATAATGTTCTTACAAAGTTGATGAAAGGTAGCCTTGTAGGCAGGTACTCTGTTGAAGTTTAAAACTATTGGATCTGCCCAGAGCCACTCTGATCTGCTATAACCAATCGCTAGCGTTCGCCTTAGCCAATTCCTTCACCACTACTGTAACAGAGCTAGCTGCCGTAGCTGGAAAATCAAACTGTTCCCGAACCCCGTGGGGAGGAGGGCCACAACATCATGGCCACCAACAAAACTCTAGCCTGGCTGCCAGCCCAACTTCGTCCCGCCCACAAAAAAATTTGGTCGGGAAGTTGGGTCTGGAGGGTCTCGTATTGGGGACAACTACAGAAAACCAGAATCTGGGCGGACCAATGAAATTGCCAGGGCGGGCTTTATACGATGATGGACAGATGATCAACAGTAACGTAATCACCCACGTCACAAAAGAGCGCTTAAGTTGAATTCGTTTTGAACAAACATGGCTACCGCTAAAGGCAATCAAGGCATTTGTCGATGGAAAATATGTTCTTGCCGTCCTTCCTACGGGATTCGGTCAAAGTTAACATACTATGTTGCTCTGATTGGTTGTAGATCTATCCAATTGAGCGAAGAGGCATTTGTTTTCCAGGTTCGTTTGAAACACGCCCCATAGTCACAGCCCAACGGAGAGTTCTCAGACTCATATTCTGACTAGAATTATGAGTATGACAACGCCAGGCTAACAAAACTCAACAAAACTTGTTCTTGCTCTTGCTTATTATTATTTTGCTTATTATAGATATTCGGCAGTGTTGCCACAACGGGCCGAATGGCTTCGCTCGCATCTTTCTCCGCCGCCATTACGGAACTACAACACAAACTAGCGCACGACAGCCACTCCCTCTGTTCGCTGATTGGCCGGTAGAAAATCAACCGGAGACATCTGACTTACTTACCTCATGGCCAGACCTAGTACAGAAGCAAAATCAAAATTGAGCGTAAGTACGTAGGAGGGCAGAGCCAGACTAGATGAAAGGGGCTCCTCAACTGTGAAAGGCATTTCCTTCACTAGTTACCTGTTAAACAGGTACTGTACCTGAGCATTTAACACACACCCATTAGCCAATCGTCCATTTTACTCTTAAAATATTAGTAATGCCAACGTTTCATAAGGCCAAAATGTAATGTTTTTTTTTGTTTAGTTAGTTTAGTTAAGTTTAGTTAAGTCTTAAATCCAATAACCAACTAAATCCAGCTGTTACAAAGATCACTAGATAAGTTAGTCTTGTCAGACTTTATAAAGGGTATAAAACATTACTGTCATAGCCAGTTCCTGCCTTGAATGTAGCTTTTTAAATGCTATTTTAAGCCATTAACAAATTGTCAGTTGAGTGTGTGTATTCAGTTCACAACATTGTATTATGTAACAATACGCTTTTGCATAGTAGATCATATTAATGGAAGATGATCAGTTTTCAGTCCTATCAGGTATTACTGTAAAATGTGTGTAGTACCATGTTTCCTTACATTTAGAAGGTATGTTTTACTACTGGAAAATCTTGATCCTCTATAGAATACCCTGTGGTAAGTGGGAGGAGCATAACCAAGGTAACATCCATCCCGAGTGAATTACCAGTTCCTACTTTATCACCCAACAACAGCAGCAAACCTTTAAAACTCAGTTGACAATTGGTTAACAATTAGACATTTGAATAGAGCAACACGGTAGAAGAAGCTGGATTTCTGTTCAAGACTTCAACATCATGCACCTAAACCCCACTCAAGACTGTCTTGGCAAAAAGAGAGATATTACAAATGACACAGAAGACATAGAGGATACAGAGGATGATGATGTGGATAACAATGGCAGTAAGCTGCTTGATGTTGTGGGGGGTGATGCAAGTCATCCCCCAATGGATTCTCCCATTCCTGTTCCGAGCAGGTAAGCTCGAACTTGATCTTGAACCAGTTTTTCCCTGGTGGTGCGATGGTATGTTTGACATATAATTATCTCTGATCAATGTTTAACTGTTGGATCTCTATAACAAATATAGCAATGGCACAATGTATTAAGGTATATGGACTGGTTAGACAAGTTCAACTGTTTAAACATAAAAACAAAAACTTATCAAACATGGTGTCATGTTACAGTGAAAAAAGATGACCCTCGTTGTCATGACACCCATGTCCCCACCCTTTACTTTGCATTATTCACAGTGTGAGTACACGGTGTATCCCATTGTGTATTTTGTAAAACATAAGAACATGTCGGTCTCTACATTGCAGAGACAAACACAACACATTAAATATGGAACGTTTGTTTGGGGCAGCATCAAAAGGAGATGTCTGTCTTTTAAATGGATTCCTGGAGTACTTTCAACTTACAGGGAAACATCTTACAGACAGAGAGTTTAAAGGTGAGACAGTCTTGCCTCTAGGAAACTATTGCCTATGGGCATATCACACTAAGGTGTATGATATTTGAATAAGATACCTGCCATCTAACCATCTAAAATGCCATGCATGAGTTTAGATCCAACAAATGGGAAAACAGCTCTTCTGAAGGCCCTCTTGAATCTGAAAGATGGCAAGAATGACACTATAGAAACTCTTCTGGAGATTGCAGAGATAACTGGGGGTTCACAAGTTTTAAAAAACTTTGTAAATGCTCCCTACACAGACATTTATTACAAAGGTAGGTAAATCTATGAAATCTGCAAGGTCTGCATGAAAGGGTATTTTGACGCAGGTTTTGCATTCTCTTAGTCAAATGTAATTGGTTATTTGATATGTCTATTCATCTATGAGTGGGACTATTACATTATGTACATGTATATTTTGTCTGACCATGCCTGAGCACACTCATTCCTATTTTGCAGGTCAGACAGCTCTTCATGTTGCTATTGAGAGACGAAGCTTTCACTTAGTGAAACTTCTGGTTGAGAAAGGCGCCGATGTCCAGGTCAAAGCCTCTGGCAAGTTCTTCCAGCAATATGCAAAGCCTGGTTTTTATTTTGGTGAGTGCTATTAATGTTATGTATTATTAGTAAGTAAACCAAAAATTGTGTACTGTATAAAGGGCTGTCTTGATACTGATGTGCTAATCAGTCAAGTTTGTTTTAAGACAAAAAAGATGAGATGAAGCTACAATTTAGTTTGTATCATAATTACCTTAATACTTCTCATGTTCGGGCCCTTACGTCCAATAGGTGAGCTTCCTCTGTCTTTGGCAGCCTGCACCAATCAGCTGGACATTGTGTCCTATCTCATGGAGAACCCACAGTCTTGCATGCACTGGTCGCCATAGCAGACAACACCCCGGAAAATACTGACTTTGTCACAAGAATATATGATGAGATTCTTATACGGGATGCTAAACTGGGAAAGGAAAGGGACAGCAAAACAAATGACAAAATCAAACTAGAGGATATTGAAAACAACCATGGGATGACTCCTTTAAAGTTAGCCGCCAAGACAGGAAAGATTGGGGTATGTGTGCCAACACCCAAATATTTTAGGTGTATAACATTTAACTGTGTGCAGCTGTTTAATGTCAAAAATGTAAACTTGTTAGTCCACACTCCACATAGCTGTCGCTGTGGATCATCAAGTTAATATGATGATGAGGAATTTACAACCCACATCAACTTGTTGCAGAATGCCATCTTGTCACATACTGTATCCATCAAAAGACAATTATTATAGACATTTTTAATGAATGGTACAAAGTTCACATACCTGTGCTGTGTTTAAGGTTAATGCAGTCTTGCTTACCTGTTGTTGGCCAGATTTTCAGACACATGGTGCAGCGTGAGTTCACAGAGGAAGAGACCAGAGACCTTTCCAGGAAGTTTACCGAGTGGGCCTACGGACCCATCCACTCATCCCTGTATGACTTGGAGTCCCTCGACACCTATGAGTCAAACTCGGTGTTGGAGATTATTGTCTACGGCAGTGGGATTCCGGTACAAACACATTACAGTCACATCTGTAATAAGTGAAAGATGTTGAACAAATGTGTAAATTGGAGACCAAGGTTATAGAAGTAGACTTTTTAATGCCAGAATGTCTGATTTAGCTGAGTTGAAAGAATGGGATAGAATAGGCTTATGCTCCATAAATCTATCTGTGGAACGTCACAGTTGATTTGTTTACATATTTCCAACAGACAATTTTAAGTTATTGGTGACAGTTGTATACTACTTCAACATTTCAACATACCTGTTTTGTTTTAAAATGTTTTAATCTCAGAATCGCCACGATATGCTGGAAACAGAGCCTCTACACAGACTTCTTGAGGAGAAATGGGATATATTTGCCAGTAAGATGTTTTTCGTCAATTTTATAGTTTACATGGTATACCTGGGTATCTTCACAGCTGTGGCCTTTTACAGAAAGGAAGGACAGGTAACTCAAAAATACATTAAGCCACATCAATAGTACTAGCAGTAGAAACATTATCATTTGATTATCTGAAACTTGCCTTTGTTAATTGCAGCCACCATTTCCTGTAGAAGACACACCACTTGACTGCCTTCGTACTGTTGGCGAGTTTATTAGTGTAATAGGTGCAATATACTTCCTCTGTAAAGGGGTGAGTATATTCTATATTACTATAGCCTATATGTGGCTTCAAATTTAAAACAAAATCTTATATTTCTAATCGATATCAATTATCCACAGATAATTAATCTAAAAAGAAAACCCCCAAACTGCCAGGCTTTGTATCTTGACGGATTTTGCGATATTCTATTGTGAGTATCCCCCCAAAATCAAGCAAGTGATATGTATATGCAGTCCCTCATTAGTAATATCCTGACCTCTTCCTTAGTCTCCTGCAGGCTGTGCTCCTTCTGGTCTGTGTGGTTTTATATGTCTGTGGTCAGACGGAATATGTCGGACCTCTGGTGCTTTCACTTGCCTTCTCCTGGATCAATCTCCTTTACTTCACCAGAGGGTCTAGACACATGGGAATCTACAGTGTCATGATGCAAAGGGTAAGTTAGAAAAAGTAAAATAATTTTACATTTACGTAAAATTACTTTTTAGTGACAACACTGGGAATACAATTACAATGTTGTGAAATTACATGTTTGTATTGTGCCTGTGCTGTTTCTCTTTCAGATGATCATGGGGGACATTGTACGATTTCTCTTTGTCTATATCGTCTTTCTTTTAGGTTTTTCTATAGGTAATCACAATCTTCCAAACAATTTGTGTAAAACTCTCTGGATACCAAGATATGCATTGCTATGTTTCTGTTCTGTTATAATCTGTTCCCAGCTATTGTGGTGCTAATTGAGGAGAATCCACCTCTCAGATCTCTGTCAAGGAAAGTGGGACTTCGAACTGAAATCTGCATGAGGCCAACCTATAACAACATAGGCTTTACCACCCTGGAGCTGTTTAAGTTTACCATCGGTATGGGTGACCTGGAGTTTACTGACCAGGTCCAGTATAAGGAGGTGTTCTACATTCTTCTAATCTCCTACATTATCCTCACCTACATACTGCTGCTCAACATGCTCATAGCCCTCATGAGTGAGACTGTCGAGAAGATCTCCAGAGACAGCGAAAGCATCTGGAAATTACAGGTAAAGGTACCAAGTCAACATTAAAGTGATTCTTTTGATATTTTCTTGTGAATATTTTTCAGTGGAAAAATGGAAGAACGTGTGCCTCTTTACCTGCTAATAATCTCTGTATTGTGATTTGCATTCACAGAGGGCACATACCATCTTAGACTTAGAGAGAAGCCTTCCCAAGTGCCTCAGGAAAAAACTGAGGTCGGGAGTGGTGAAGAAGCTTGGAGACGTCCATCGCAGGTTTTTCCGGTAAAGTGTCCTGTACAATCAAAGATGGAGTGGGTGTGGTTACAGTTAAGTAGACTAACATGTAAAATTGACTTGTTAAAAACCAGGGTAGAAGAAGTCAATTGGAAGAAATGGCGGACAAACCTGGGAATCATAAATGAGGAAGATCCTGGGAGTTGTGAAATTACCAAATTACACTCCCATGAAAACACTGAGCAGCAAGGTGATCTTTGACTCTAATTCTCTAAATATCTGTACATACTAAGAAATATGTAACTTAAAATTACTCAATTGAATGCATTTACAGGGAATCAACTGCGACTAAGTCCTTTACTGAAGAGGTTCAGCTTCAGGCAGAATCAAGGACAAAATAGACAAGGCTACATTACTGCCAATGTTTGAGGTCACCCAGTCAAATATTAGACCGTTTTGGGCCCCACAATTTATTTTAAATGTAATTAAACTTTTTTCCTTGTGTGTTTTATGCAATTATCTAAAAGCATCTCGTTTAAAACAAGTTTTATATTACTACAGTTTATTATCTTAGTTTTGTATCTGCATGAGTTGCCAACAAGATACCGTTGTCTCAAGTTGACTCCATATCAAAATGAAAAGTATAACAAACGTACTGCATTTGCTTCAGACTTCACTCAGTTGTAAAAAATAAAGAGTCTTGGACAAAATACCTTTTGAAACTGCAAACTTTATTTTGGTAAGGGGGAGAATGTTTTTGTGCAAGACGTTTCCTTAAGGATAGGCAACTGGAATAACATCTTTAAGTACAGAAAGTGAGCTCCCCCACTGTCATTCAGGTCACATCTAGACCACTGAGGAGATAAATGACAACCCTATAATGTTTTGCTTTACCTATAAACTGTCCAAAGAACGGTACCAGTCCCATTTTTCCACCCATACAATATGTGAGTCTGGGCTTTGGACCAGGGTTGTGGGAGTGGTGGCCTGGTCCCTTCGGTCAGTAATTTCAGCAGCAACAGTTTCAGACTCTCTAAAGTGTCTGGAAATAGTGGCACACTTCATTCCATGACACAGTTTCAGTAGTTAGAGTAAGTAGCTTGGTCTTAACAGTGGATAGTCCACTACTATGTAGGTTTACACACCTGTATGCAAGTACCTTGGCCTCACACATCCTGGCACAAACACACCAATTCTGTGCCCAGTTTTGAGCCCTTTGGAGGCACTTCATATGAAACAAATGATAGAACCTGACTGTCTTGGGCTGTAACATGGCAGTAGAAACAAAACAGGTATATCATGTAAATTGCTTGGTTCACTGCAACAACAGTCAGCCTCTTCCACCATAAATATTCTCACATTTCAAAAAGGTAAGAGACTCAACCCATCAATAGGAACTTTTATTCCACTAGTACAACTCACACATCATTACTAAACACACACACACAAATCACACTAGTGTGTGTTTAGAATGGAATTCAATAGCAGCTTCAAGGGCCAGGCACATCAAAGACAACAAGAAAGTCACAACATCTATGGCCATCAAGGAAGACAGCCCAACCCATAAGGTTAGAGTTGCAAGCCATTCAATTTGCATTTCTTGCTGAGTGCAGCCAGTTTTGAGACCTCAGATTGCATTGTCCTTGTGTCTGATATGCTTTATGTATGGCACCTATGAGGAAATAAAACATATGGCTTCAGGATGCAGTGGTCCAGAAAATAAATTAAGGAACTAAAATCTGGCTATATGTCAAGTAAAACAACTGAAGTAAGGTAGTCTGGGGACCAGTATTACAGCTCAGTGCTACACATCTATAAAACTCTGCTAAATACTATTCATATTTAACCCTTTAAAAACACTAGTTTTATGTTGCAAATCAACAGTGACTTAAAATAAAGAAATTTGCATTAACAATCACTAATATTATGACTACTTTCCATATCAAGCTCTGCACCACACTTGATTTCAAGTTCAGCGTAGAGAGTAAATTAACATATCCGGTATAGAGAGGGCAAGTAAAATGTAAGGCTATTTTCAAGAGCTAAAGGACGAGAAAGCAAACGGGCTGAACAACAATGAGGTTCCAGGCAAGGTAGACTTGGGAACAGAGGAAATCCACCAAGCATGGCGTAGTTACCTGCATGAAGGGACTGACTACGCTTCCTTTTTTTATAGGTAGAAGGTAGACAGACAGGAATAGTGCTTCTGGAGAAATGCCTTAATACAACACACAGGCAGGTGACCTACTCTGGGATTTGTAGGCTTTTCTCAAATGGAAAACCTTTCTGCTCCTGCATGAACTGTTGTACTTGCATGCTTGCAAGTAATACACCTGGTCGTCTCACGCACACACACACACACACACACACATCCAGTGGTGAGAAAGGCTACGCATCTCATCTATTTCACATGATTCTTAGACATTGAATGCCAACAATTTAGTAAGTAGTGTTTTCCTTTAGCTAATGTTGATCATAACATTTCCATCCAGTCGACACGTTCACTATACCAGAAATTCAAGTAAAAATGTTGAACTGAAGAATTAAAACAGTCTTGCAAAAACATACATAGGCTTACCATTTCCAAAGCGATTTTGACTTAAGGTTTATCAACACACAAGACACTATGGCTCTAGCACATTAATCTAAATTATGAGGTTGAGGGAATTGTTTATCAGTTGCTCTTTAAATAAAGAGAGCATCTGGAAAATTAGCGTGATTGACGTTCAAAAATGCCCCATTGACAAGGTAGCTCCAATAGGTGCATAAAATTATATACTCTCCAACATGTTTATGTCTACTATGAAAATCTTATAGATTATTATGAATGTAAACATAGGGAAAGGAAAACATACCAAGATCCTGTCAGTGGGAAGTTGTAGTTGAAGGCCACACATATTGTAAAAGGTAGATCTATGTCACCCATGGAATATTTCTACTGACCATTGTAAGGGATTACAAGGTTTAATCTGGATTCGGGAATTTGCCATAACTCCCAGGATATACAAAGGATGTCCACCCTCCTTGTAATAGTGGGAATCTCATAATTGGAGTAACAATCTAAACCCATAATCTAATACCACGGTTCACATACCTTAAGACCTGAGGACTATTTTATCAAACAAAACCTGGCAGCTGTCAATCAAGAGGTGGGCAGAATAATCAATTGATTTGTTGCAAGATGGAGAGCAAACATAGGTACACCTAAATGGAGCTTTGGGAGGAAGGCAGCTAAAACAGTAGAAGAGTTGACTTCAAGCTTTATCTATAGCCTGTGTGATGAGCATGGACGTTTCTACCATTGCTAGGCTCAGCAGCCCTACCCATCGGAGGCCTATGCATCTTGCCCGTCACACCCAGGTTCTGCTCACGGAAGCAGGGGGCCTGGAACTCCCCACCAAGGTACTCCACATTTTGCATCAGCTTGATCTGGGCAGGGGGGGCACCCCTGAATTGTGGCCCAGGTGTGCAGTCCAAGGCAGGTGCTCCTTGTGCTCCCTGGAAAGCATGGGGGAGGTCTTGAGGACCTGAACCATTGTTGTTCGGGCCCGGCAGGACCCCACTCCAGGGTGGCTGCATGTAGTGCCCGTTGGTGAAGGGCATGTCAGGGAGCTTGACAGGGGGCGAGGATGTTGGTTTGTCTGTACTGTGTCTTAGAGGGAACGACTGAGACGCACACAGCTTGTGCGGGTAGCTGAGGTTCTTGGTTGGGAAACCAGGCCCTGTGGGAGCCTCCATCCTAGGGTTCTTGCAAGGGTGAGCCCCCTCTGGAGCGCGTTGCATGTGAGCCAGTTGGTGTTGATTCCAGGAGCGCTGTTGTTGCTGCTGCTGAAGCTGTAACTGCTGTTTTTGTTGTAGCTGCTGCTGCTGTTGCTGCAACTGCTGATGCTGCTGCAACTGATGATGGTGCTGCTGTTGTAACTGCTGCTGCTGTTGTTGTAACCGCTGCTGTTGTTGTTGTTGTAACTGCTGTTGCTGCAGTTGCTGTTGTAACTGCTGCTGTAGTTGTTTATGTTCAATGTCTGAGTGGAAAGCAGGCATCCTGTTCATAGCGGCCATGTTAGGCTGTGGTGGGACAACAGTGGCAGGGGCGGTGTCTGGGAGACCACCCAACAGGCAGGAAGGTAAGGGGCCCAGTGCGGGATTGTGCGTGGACACCCTGGAGCTGGCGCTGATGAGCAGGTTACGGCTGATAGGGCTTGGGTTTGCAATCTGGCCCTCGCACACCGAAGTGCCGCCCACACTGGCCCGTGCCTGACAAAACTGATTAATCTGGAGCACAATGCTGCTCAAATCACTAGGCCTGTTCTGGTGCAGACTGGCTGCCATGGACAGTGGTATGGTGGAGGTAGATACGGTAACGTTTGGTGGGGCGTCAGCATCCGGCAGCTTCCTGGGTCCGTAGGGGCCAGGCAGGGGCTGCTGCTGAGGCGGGGCATTAGGGGCAGGTCCTGCGCCGGCAGCCTGAGGGAGGGACTGTGACGGCGGAAGGACCTGGGAGTTTGGCAGGCTAGGCTGCTGGGCTGCGTCAGACATATGCCTCATGCCCGGGGCCACTCCTTGTTGCTGCAGCAGAGCTAGCTGATCAGGAAGTGTCTGATTCTGTTGCAAGGTCTGTGGATGAGTGATATGCTGCTGCTGCAGGGTCTGTGGCCGAGGCTGACTTTGCTGTTTCTGTAGAGTCTGGGTGTGGGGCAAGCTCTGTTGCCGTTGTATGCTTTGTGGATGGGCCAGGCTTTGCTGTTGCTGTAAGGTTTGTGGATGGGCCAGGATTTGCTGTTGCTGTAAGGTTTGTGGATGGGCCAGGCTTTGCTGTTGCTGTAAGGTTTGCAGCTGGGACAAGCTCTGTTGCCGCTGTAAAACTTGTGGGTGAGCCATGTTCCTCTGCTGTAGAGTTGGATGGTGGGACATAGTTTGCGGCTGCTGTAAAGTCATGGGGCGAGCCATCCTCTGTTGCTGCTGGAAAGCCTGCGGGTGAGGGAGTCCTGGTTTCTGAGCAGCCATGACCTGAGGTTGAGACAGACCCTGCAAATGGGGGACAGGCTGTGGGAGGTTTAAAGTGCTCTGAGTGACATACTGCCCACTGTGAGGGTTCATGGTGGATTTGGAGAGCAGACGGGCACGGCTACCGTCCACTTCTTTGACAATGCTTTTGGCGGGCACTCGGAGAACGGCCAGGAGGCCCGCTTTGGCGCCGACCTGAGACTGGTAAGGGCTGTGGCGCTGGCTACTGGTGGAGGTGTCAAGCCCGTTAACTGTGCGGCGAATGTGCTTCCTCTGAGGTACTTTGACGCTGTTTGGGAAGATCTTGATGGTCAGTGGATTGTTAGCAACTTTCTTAGCATAGGCATCCAATTCCGCTGGGGTAGGATACTTGACAGATCTCATCTTCTGTGTAGTTTCCCCTAAAGAATTTGTGAAGAAACAATAAGAATGTTGAGCAAATGCAGGGCTCATCAGGAAATTACATTCAATAGAAACTGAACCACAACTGAGACTTATCTATTTATGCAAAAATTGTAGCTTTCTGAGGATGAGAATTTCTGTGAATGGCAAGCATAGCATAACCAAAAGAAAGGAAAAATTGCTTACATTTTTGAAGTCCAGTGTTCATCTGCGTGTGGGAGAGAAGTCGGTTGACAGGATAACCTGATGCTGGCAGACAGGCCAGCATGTCACACTTCCACTACTGCAACATGGGATACACGCTCCTCACCATGCTGAGAAAAGGACAGTAAAAGGAGGGACAGCGCTGCAGGGATTAATGACTGTTAAATGACTCAGCACTTACTTCTGCCATGTGCATTACTGTGACACTTTAAAAAAAATGGCAGCCAGTAATCACTTGGCATCAGAGCTCTGTGCTCCAGTCTGCAATAAACAGCCCGAAGCCACTGTGACTGTAGAGATATAAACGCCTTGCTTTCAAACCCAGCAGGGCATAGACTGCATAATGGCAGGCTACAGGCCAACCAGCTGGCTTGTTCAATCTTGCAGTTTCAAAGAGGACCAAGTCAATAGTTAATCACAACAATTCAGACAAGACTTCCCATGAGCACAAAGGGCTAAGCAATTCTTGTGTTTAATGCGTTTAACTAACTAGTTGTCATTGAAAGCAGTTCAGTGGATAGCTAAGCTATGCGCCTAAATTATAGAGGAAAAAAATACACAAAATGGCCAACCATAGGGCACAAGCCCTGGCATATGGTGAAAAGGTTGTCGGCTGTTAATGTATAGTTTACAACTATTTGTTTAAATGGAATAACGCAATAACAAATGCAGCAACAGACTGATATGAAAGATCTCGCTTTAATATGGTTTAAGGGCTTCTTACCTTAATAAACTGACGACTAATCAAGACCAAGATAAGACGACTTTACAAAATATTTTACGGATATAATTCAGAGGAAACTAGTCGTTGCCTCGGTAAGATGTTCTAAAGATATGCGTCACGTCAGCAGACCAGCAAATATACGCTAAATTCGACAGGACGAACGAATTGCACGAAGGAGTTTGGTACTGGCTACTAATGTTATCTTAGTGGCTAGCTCACTAATGACGTTAGTTAATATGATATACGTGATATTGGAATCAGCTAGCAACAGTCAATGGTAACGTAGCTAGCTAGCCAACTAGCTACACACCTCGAGTCACACAGCACTACAAAGCTTCAGACACTTCTTTGTGCCACTGCTATTGCTAACGTTAGCAAGCCACCCGGCTCCAGGAAGCTTGCCATCCATAACTGTCAGGAAATTATGTTAAGTAAATTATCGTAAGACACAATACTTACTCCGCAGGTATTCAACATAGAGGGAATTCAAGAAAACATCATTTTGGCGAAGTGATAAACCACCGGTATTTTGATTATTTTGGAGGGGTCCCCCGATGCTTTTCGTGTTGCTTTCTGCGGCAGCAACTTTTGTAGCGCATGCGCAACAATACTGGACTTGAGGACCTGTTTTCTACATAATTTGCATTTAGCACTACCGACCGTTTGCCTGTCTGTAAATCTGTAAATCATCAATGACGTTAGTATCAAAAATTGCATTTAATGCAGTAAAGAAATGTTCAGTTGATTTAGGAAAAAGCATGCAGGTATGCCAAACTTGGCTTTTACCTTTCAACCCATTGTTGAAAAAAAACTTAACAAGTATTTGCTCCAATTTTATTAAAATAACAGACAAAAGACTGATATATAGTCATATGTAATATGAAGTTAACTACACATGAATAACATGCACAAACATGCAGGATCAGTCTTCGAATGCTCACAATAACCCAAATGACCATAATAAAGTTAGTGAGGTAATATTTTACACTTAACAGGTAAATGGTAATTTTCACACACTTAAAGTTTAAGGGTATTTCAACAGATGCTATCCTTGAAAAAAAAACGAATAATTTGTTCTTGATTGCAAAAAGTGCTGTTACTTTAAATCAAAGAGTCCAGACACACTGGGGGGGAAAATCACGGTATTCGTTTAACCCTTGTGTTATCTTCGGGTCATTCTGACCCATCAGTCATTGTGACCCACCGTCGTATTGTGACAAATTTACCTCATACAAAAACAAAGTGAAGCATTTTCTTTTAACTGTCGGGCTGTCTCAGACCCCCCACATTGGAATGGTTAAAAGAAAATTATTTGTATTTGTTTTTGTATGGGGTAAAATTGGGTAAACACAACGATGGTTCGTTATGAACCTTTGGGTCATGTGACCCGAAGGCAGCACGAGGGTTAAGTAGCAGCAACAAATCATATTTAGACATTGAATTATCAGTTTAGGACTAGCTAAATTCCAATGCATGATTTAACAGTCTTTTACAGATTTTCCATTGATAAAATTAATCCCAGATGTCAAGAGTTCTCTGTAGTTTAGCAAATTTGTATTATTTAACATTTTAATAAGATGTCAAATTGGTGATGACAGCATACAAAGAGAAAACATAATAAACCTGCTACTGATTTTGGCTTTTTTTTCAATGTACTACTCCCTGGTTAATCCTTCAAAAACCATATTCAACTGTATATTCAAAAGAATTCAAATTAAATCAATGCAGGTAACAATGTAACAGCATACATATTTTACTGTGGTACTTCCTTTAAAAGAACATAAACCACATATCTCACAGCCTTGTCTAAACAGAAGTATCTTATAAGTGTAAGATATGAGAGTAAAAAGTATATTTTGAAAAGAGTACTTTACAAACAAACAGTAATTTACAGACAGACCTAAAAGGAATGTCAAACATGGCGTAAATTATTTAAAAATATTACTATATAAATTGTACAAATAAAATAAAAGACAATATTATAACTGTGTTACATAATATCAAATCAAACAATGTTACAAAGACAGAATCAACATAGTGATTTCTGCCAGGCTCATCATTTTCTACAACAATCTCAACTTCGTTACCAGTAAAATTGATGACTGTTGGTCAATAGTTTGATGGACAATTTATGAATTCCTTAACTAAAGATGCTTTTAGAGCACGTCAACCATTCTTGACTAACATCATCTCCCAAAAATGTTGTCCTTACTCTTCTGGGAATCTAGGCCATGAGTTAAACTGAACTGAGGCCTTTCAACAACTCTCCAGAACAACATACTGCTACTCCAGAAAGCAGAAAATATGAGATTAACTCTCTCTTGTAACTCTAATTCATATTATTGGAAATCTTAATAATCAAGTCTGGAAATCAATTACATGGAGACAAATTATCCACTCTAGTAGAGATATGTGAACTTTTCCCAAAAGTGTGTCATGTTTGAGAATGTTGTTTAAGATGATTAATTCTAACGCTAAGACAAAACAGAGTTAAATGTAATCAAATTATTAACAGATATGTACAGTGAGTGAGAATTGCCATAAACCCCAAAATAGATACCATGAGAATGAGACAGATGGCTAGGACAGGGCAACTATATTAGAAACTGGAGATGAGGTATACATAAACAAAAAATATTACCATGCTTATGAAGAGGTACAAATAGATATCCATGTAATTACATGGTTTTTAGTGGCTTCTATGTTTTATAAAAAAAATGATTGAACTCAAAGATATATATATATAGAGGTACATGCAGATATTCTGGTCCTGTAGAAATTAAGGCACCAGAGGTTTCAAAATATCCACTTGTTCATGAACATATAAAAGAACAAAAATAATTTTCAAGTGTACTGAAGGCAGTCAATGAGAATGCATAAAACATCTTTGAGTAAGGTGGATTGTTTTCAGGCTTGAGCACCAGTCATCTTCTGCAGTAAAGGAATCTGTTGAATAGGAACAGAAAGTTGTATTCATGCCAATGGATAACAGGTGAACGGTCAACATCAACAAATTTGCAGAATAACAAAAATCCTGTGAAATGACAAGGCTCGTTAAAACAGTTTTTCTTAGTTATGAGACCATTAATCTGTCTGGGAACTGCTTTGGGGACTCCACACATTCTTACCTTTGTTAGGTCAACTCCAGTCAGGGCGTTAACAGACACAGGAAGTTCAGCCAGGAGGCGATTCACTTCCCCAGTCACACGGTTTCCCTCCCCGCTCAGGATGACGATTTCATTAGTCCTGGACAACGGGGCTGCCACCTTGCCAGCAATCTGTGTGAATGTAGTAAGGCCAGGATTAAAATTACATGCAAGGTGTGTATGGCATTGCATACACACCTTGTTCATCTTGTCACATGATGTGGATGACCTCTGACTTACTGCCACAAATAATGCTGTAAATCTAACAATGGACCTGCCATGAAAGATTTCTGTACTTGGCTTAGTCTCATAATCATGATATTAGGTGTTTTACCTTGGGCAGGGCCTCCAGGACCAGGGCAATCTTGGCTGCTTCTCCATACTGCAGGTAGGCCTCAGCCTTCAGCCTCATCTTCTCAGCCTCTGCCTTCCCCACTGCCTCTATGGAAAGAGCCTCAGCCTCACCTATCTTCCTGATCTTCTCTGCCTCTGCCTGGGCTGTCAGCACCCTCTTTACTCTGAAATGGATAAGATAATGATTAAAGAGAAAGATCCATTCAAGAGTCATTATCTCTTGAATAACCCATTGGACTGACTTAAATGGATTCCAATGGAGCCTTGGAACAATGGAACAACAAAAGAAGACTTCTGACATAAGTGGAGGTGCATGGGACTAATCACTCACTTCTGTCCCTCGGCCAGCTGCTGCATCTTGTAGGCTTCAGCCTCGGCGGGCCTCTTCACCATGGCGATAAGCTCCTTCTCCGTACGTTGGATCTCCTTCTCTTCAATGATGATCAGCTTCTTTCTCTGGACCACTTCAATCTCAATCTCTTCCAAACGGATCTTCTGCTGCTCCTTGGCTGCCTGTAGTTCGTAGGCCAGCTGGGCCTCTGCTTTCTGTCCCCCAGAGAGAAAGAGAAGACAGAGAGAGCTGATCGTCTGTGTTGGGCGATGGGGTCAATGTCAGAGACATATGGATGTGGTCCACAGTGGGAAGGATAATGACCTAACAAATTAGTATCTTCCAAAAACTGCCTTAAATGAACTGATATTGCTTATTCACTACAGGTATTATTAGGAACTATGACATTAGAAGTCAAAGACAGCTAACTTGTCTTCAATTGAATCAAACCGCAGATGCAGGCATATGCATCAACTTTACTGCCTATGTTAGTGTTATTACGGCAAGAATAACAGCCAGAAAAAAACACTTAAGTTAACATTCAAGGAAGTTTAATTAATTTAATGGATGTTGGGCTTCTGTGTGTTGGAGATGCAAACCTTGGTGTTGACTTCTTGATTGAAAGAAGCCTTTTGCAGTTCCAGTTCTCGTTTTGAGTCTGCCATTTTAGTGTCTGCCTGGAACTTGATATCCATCATTTCCTTCTTGCACTCAGCTTCCTGGATATCCAGGGAGGAAGAAACCCCATAATGAACAGATGAAGAGCATCAATACAAGTTACAGAGTAAAAAATCACACAAATCAAGAATGACACAACAAAATGAGGATGACCAAAAGATTGAAAATGCAAACAGACTAACCCGTATCCCAGCATCTCTTTCTGCCTCAGCCACACCGATGTCTGCATCCCTTTGGACAGAGGCCGTCTGTGTCTTTCCCAGAGAGCTAAGGTAGTCCAGTTTATCATACACATCCTGCAAAGCACACGTCACAAAAAAAGCCTTTTCAATCAACGTCTGGGGCACTGATTACTGAAACATCAAGAAGTCTTTCCCATTCAAAAGTGATAACATCTTATTGATTATCACGTGTAGATTAAGAACTGATGGGACAAGCATGATCTCATTAACAAGTAAAGTTGACAGTGCACAGCATTACTACAAGCTACAAAAATTAACTAAACTAAAAATATATATGCTGAAGTAACAAACATGCAGGCATGTGCGATTTAGCCTATCCATAAGCTTAGCACAATCCTTTTACCATTGTCTTTTTGGAAGTGATTTAATGGCTATATTCTGTATATAGATATAATATCTGTATAACCCAAGAGACACTCTGTCTAGCACTAATGTTCCATCTAATGAACTGAACTTATACAACAGTCAAGGAGAGTCTCCTGCCATTTTTTCAAAATCCTTATTTAGGCCTTTAATGCCATTCAGTCCCGTACACAACCCATGAGGGCGGACTGTGCGCTCCCGTCCCTATTAATACCAAATGAACAACAAAGGACATATTCTATCATAAATAGCTATTTATGATAGAATAGTATCATAAAAAGTATCATAAATATTATGTATCTTACAGACAGAACTAGTGTCCTGTATGTGTGACAGGTATGTAACAGACGTGGCCACGCTCCGTCACCAAAGTGGTTCGCCACTCGCTGGGCTCGAACGCACAACCTCTGACTTGCCAAGCGCGACCACAACCAACTACGCCAAAGAAAAGCTAGCTCTTCGTTGACGCGGGTGGCCTGTTACATACCTGAGGAGTGAGTTTCACCGATTCACACCGGTTACATATGCATGGCACACATTTATTTACATGTTTGTACTGGAACCCATATGTTACACGCAATATGGAACTACTATTCATTTCTACATACCGTTTAATTTTAAATATACAAATTGAAGGTCTAGCGGGTGTGGAACTTGAACTTCAATACAATGTGTGTACTGTGCAGCATTACAGAATGGAACTTCACCTCATTGTGCTGAGTGGGATTCAGACCCACGATGTAGGGTGCACAAGTGAGCCAAGAGCTCTGATGTTTGACTTTATTTGACTTGGCAAGATGTATCCGACTAACCTTGATGGTGAAGCTGAGGATCTCTATGCCCATCCTGCCCACATCAGGCGCTGCCACCTCCCGTACCAGTTGGGCAAACTGGTCCCTGTCCTGGTAGATCTGTTCCACTGTCAGTGTGCCTGCATGAGACAAACTGAGTCAAAGCCTCTGTATCTCTTCATGTTTCATATGTGCTTCCAAATGTTACTTTCAATATTTTTCTACTTATACTTGGCTCATTTTTTTTTTAAATCCTAGGATGTATGACTTTCAGTAAAGTGTCACTATATCAGATCACAACTTGCTGAAAGCAGACAGACACACAACATCTCTTACCAAGAATTGATCGCAAATGTCCCTCCAATGTTTGCAAAACCACTGCCTTAATTTCTGAGACGGATTTACCCAAAAACTGCTCACAGGCAACTGCAAGCAAGTCATGGTCAGTCATGACTTTGACCTGGGGAGGAGATCGAGCAGGAAGTTAAAGATTAACTGTGCCCTGGTAGTGCAAAACATCACTGCGCTTCTAATGTATGTAGACGTGAGTAATTTGAATAAAATGAATACTGAAGACTACTGAGACTAAATGAGCTGATTGGCATTAGAACTGCAACATCAGCAGATCATAACATTGACTGCAACAGAAAATAAATGATGACAGTGTCATTACTTATTTTTCCAAACATCATATATATTTCTTATGTTTTTCTAGAGGATTCTTTTATCCAACGTATTGTTTAGAGGTGGAATTTCACCTGGGACTTCTGGATCTGCAATCAAATGCTCTACCATTGAGCAATACCCATCCCCAGAGTATCCCCTTATTTACCAACATAATTAACGAGTTATACCTGTGCCACTCCAGTCACAGTGATGGCAACCCCCTCAGCAGTTTCAACATCCTCACACTTTGGTTGGAGAGTCATAATCTCCAGAGTTATCCTGCATAGGAAGGGGGGTTAAATCAATGAGAGGCAGGTCTTTATTGCAAAACAACTGAGACCGACCTGAGAGGAATTTTGTGAAAAGGTCAGGATTAGAGCTTGTTTTCTTCTTAGAGCACACCTACTGTACACATCTGTTCTGGGGGGTATTCCAGAAAGCTGGTTATGCGACATAACCGGGTAAGTTAACTCTCCAGCTGACACACAATGTTGCAGCAACTTACTGGTAATGTTGCTACAACGCTGGCTGTCATATGAGGAGTTAACTTACCCGGGTATGTTGCATAACCTGCTTTCTGGAATACCCCCATGGAATCTTAAGGATTTATGTTATGTCAACCCCACTGATAATTTAGGCAGGTGAGTACTTAAAGATGCTGTAATGAAATGCTGAAATGTGGAGTTAGACCGTTGAACAGTTTCTCTCCCGTTTTCAGCTCAGGTTTTGTATAGGCGGGGCAAAAACCCAACCTATGTACGTCACAGCGACCAATCTACGTCAGATCACAGATGGTTGCATTCTGTTACTCAGCTGATGGTAAACGGTAAGATGCAAAAACAAAGTAATTAACACATAAAACACTCAGAGACTGCAGGTAGGTCTGTTCTGATATCTGCAATTGATTTAGCTAGTGTTGCTGTTGTTGCTAAATTCAATAAATTTGAGGGGGCGGAGCTTCAGCTCCTTTAGGCGACACGCCCCCCCAGTCTCAAGCAGAGAAGACTGCTGATTTTATCACGATTTCAAAGCCTAATTTAACATACTTGTCAGTGTTTAGTTTTTTTTGGATGGGTAGTTAACAACACATTCTTCTGTGCTGTGATGAACTTAAAACTAATTTTCAATTTCACTTTACAGAATCTTTAACTATGCAAACAGACCTGCCATGGAAAGCTTCCAAACTGTCCCGGGGATTGTTAGCCTAATACTACTGTTCAAAACATGTTTTGCGTGCGTCATCAACTGTTGAGAAATGGTGCATACAATAACTTCAAAAAGACCAAACCAAACTTTCTTGAATGGAACTTGATAGTATCTTATGACACATTGTTAACGAGCCAGTGGAAGCAAGCAACCTATCTCAGCTGCTCAGAATTAGAGTAAAAAGGATGTGTTGTGTACAGTGTGGGACATTTGACCTTTGCAATTTTTCCATCATAAACCTGTAGGAAAATACACTTCACTAATTTCCTATATATTATATTGCCAAGAGCAGTATTGTTTCAAGAGCTGAGCTTTATCTATTATGCATAGCGACAAACCTCAGACCGAAATTATGCGTGTGGGCTTGCCTTAATGGAATATTTGAATGAGGAAAAAAAACTACATATTAAATTACTATTTAAAAAAATAACAAAGATTATAGACCATCATCGACAGCCTCACCTTTGAGTGTTAGAGACCAGGCACCATGCCCAGGCCCAGCCCCCTACCATGTAGGCTTTGTTATCTGAACCACAACATCCACCTGAGGAGAGAAGCATACACAACATGAGTGTCACCAAAACAGCCGACTAATAAGATTTCTTGAATTGTGATAGTAGCCTAATACTGCATTACATTAACTGTCTTGCATAAAAAAAGGAGTTACGTGAATTATTTGCTTGATAGTGCTGACTACGCGCAAGACCCGGGAGTGAACCCTCAAAAAGAACCCCACTGTTCTATGCTTGGAAGTTACCAAGTGAGCCAACTGTACTCTGTAGTTACATTCAACCCGCCTATCCTAGGCAACACCACCATTAGCTACATGGCCGTACTCACTTTAAACAGTCATTGGGCTTAACCTTTGATTAAATGAACAACAATGTAGGATACACATACTTGTGTGCAAGGGGTTCAACTTGTTTGTTGGCTTGTTTCAATCACAAGCATACAGCCCTAACCAATTGGTTTGCTAACTAGCTAGTAACTAGTAGCAACATGGAGGCCAACACTAACTTACATAAGAAAATACACACTTAGCTAGTGAATGGGACTCGTGAAGAGCACTGTACTGGCCTATTAAGAATTGGTAACTACAGATACACATAGTTGTGGCTACCATACTGTAAAATTGTCTGTGCTAGCTATACGTGCTATATATGAGGGCGTATCCAGACCAAATGCTAGAATTAATAGTCTGAAGCATATGCTAGCTAGCTCTACAGTAAGGGGAACACCTACCAGAAACAACAAGAGCTTCATTTGGTCCGACTGTAAGACAGGCACCCATCTTCTTTTGAGATATTTCCACACGAATTTACAAGAAAATGTTGTGTCGTGTAGAGTTAGTCTATAAATTAGGTAACTCTATCGCAAAATGCTGGAAAAAAAGATAGCTTTACAAGGCGTATTTGTTTTTGGCTAGTCTAGAGACCTCCTGCTTCCGCACAAGACCGTCGAAGTCCCCGCCCTACAACCAGACAATGACGTAACGTTTGTCACTAATAGTAACAGGGGTCTCAAACTCAATTTGTTTTGGGGCCACTGCTGGTACTGTCGTTTCTTAGGAGGGTCACTTCAACATTCAGGTAGCCTACTAAAAGAAAGCGCAATAATAACAATAGTAATAAGAAAATTAACTTTCTTATTTCCATTTGCCTAGCCTATACATTTTTCTTCATGGGCCTACTTAACAAGAAAATCTACCCAGCAGTTTCAAGTTCAAGTCTTTTATTGTCAGATACACAGAACAACACAAGGTCAGACTGGGCACTGAAATTCTTAGGACAAGACAACGCAAAGCAACCTGGCATAACATAGGCACAGAAGTACACAGAACATAGATTACATATATGATAAGCTAACATATAGTAAACCTCCTAATATACAAATAATATACAATATTCAATACAGTATACTAAACCTCTAAATACACATAATACACATAATAACCTATACTAACCTTATAAACCTAACCTAAGACAAGTGAAGTACAATAGCGCAATATTGCTGATAGTGCAACCAGCAGCCGAAATAACCTATACTAACCTTATAAACCTATGCTAACCTAAGACAAGTGAAGTAGCCTACAATAGTGCAATATTGCTGATAGTGCACAGTAGCTACATACATTTTTACATTCGTTTTAACAGTGCAAATATGTTTCCTTAGAGTGAATTGGCTCTCTCGTTAGGCCTTCCTTGACACATTGCAGTAACTAGGACAGGTTGAATGAGAGGGAAGTGTAGCAGAGATTAACTAGAGAGGGTACAATTTCTGGGGAAATTGTAGGGTGTGTTCCAAGGGCCCCTGACTGACAGGGCCCCCCAAAATGGGTAAAAACTCATATAAAAATGATATTATATTTTTTAATTCGAGTTACGTAAAGCTTTGGATGGGACAGTTAGGTCCTAGAGATGTGGTGCCAACAGCTGCGCAGAGCAATTAGATTTGTTTGTCATGGGGCCCAAAATTCTGAGCTATAGTATACCATGTGTGTGCGTGTGTCACAACTATGAGTGTGCATGTTAAAAGATCTCAGAGCATAGCACCTCACAAAGGATTCCAGTGTTGTGTGTTCTCATGAGATAATTGTTTAACATGCATCGCCACCCATCCACCAGTAGCCTATTGACGCTATAAATGCAAAAAAGTTTTGGGTCTGGGAATTATCCACTCTGTGAATACTGGTAATTAATAAACAATAAGAAAAGTTTACTTTTGATTTACCAAAAGCTCAGGGATTCTCATTTTTATCCCAACAGATTCAGAATACTAATCTCTTAGATTCAAGATGTTGACTTCCTTGCATAGAAAGATAGACTCTGCTGGGACTGATACACATATCATCATGACATTAAATAATCAAGCATTTGGTAAGATATGGATGTGTATTTATTTTTTGGGGATCAGACTGCGTAGTATTTAGGGGCAGGTTTTTTAGACGTAGTATTAACTATGTTTTTAATACAAAATTCAAGCAACTTGTTGTAGCGTAAATTCATAACTTTGTCATTACAACGGGACCTATACCAATTCAGAGCTCTAATGTCTGACGCATTAAGGGGAAAAGGCCACAAGTTCTATTGCATTTTAAATGAGAAGATTTACATAAATCCGATTACTCGTTTTATACTATAGGCTATTGACAATATTGACAACAAAAGTAATGTCTAACAAGGGTTGAATGCAATGTTTTAATTAACTTTTTAGTGAACCTTTGTCTTGTTTGTTTGTGTGGTCCGTAACAGAAACTCCATTCCGTGTTTTTCCACGTGCCATTCTTCAGCGTTATCTGGCACATAAGGAGAGTTAAAAGAAATAGTGCCACACAATGAACAAGCAAACCGCGGGAATATCAGAGGTGTTATCAGCGCGTTTCTGTGATTTTGAAAGGAGTAACCTATAACAACGCGTTCTCATGATTTAATTCGCATGCCAGCCTATGCTGTACTGTGTAAGGATTGGATAGGTTGCATCTGTGTATTATTTTTTAAAACCGGCTCTGGTGCAGTCTTATGCAATGCAAACGTTAAACAATCTAACAACCATTGATCATGCGTGATACGGCACGGCAACTGCTCAGGTATGGGAAATGCGCTCGATGTGATTATTTGTTTTCTATATGATTTTCAAGATCCGCGGACATCGGCGCAGTGCTTGTGTAATAAACCCTTACTACCAGTAGGGGTGGAAAGGAACTGCATGGAACAATGCGGGTAGCTAGCTGTCACAACCTTTTTCCCAGTATGGTGCGGTAGAGACTGTTATTTTGCGCATGTGTAAGGCAGACAACGTGAAAGAAAAATACAATAATTGTTTTCAATAAATGCATAAATACAGTCCTCACAGGGTTTCCGAGGCCCACTAATTATATAGTCAAGGTGCTCTGCAGAGCCCCATTGAAATGCCCACCGGTGCCCAACCAGTGCCCAACCAGCACTGAATCAAACTCCATCAGTCTCTTGCTGTCCTTCATCCTCTTTTCAAATGGGTCCCACAGGTAGCTTATCTTTCCTTGGTTAAAAAGGAATCCCATTTGGGGGTATCCACATGGCCAATGACAAGTGCGCTAGGCGCGCTCACTAGCTCACATGTAAATGACACCAAATAGCAGACTCCCTACCGCAATCGAAAAGAAGACAGACATTACCTTCCGACTCTTTAAATATCAAAAACATTGGCTCATCAAATTATATCAGACCAATATTCGGCAGGCTATTTGTGCTGATGATCTTATAACAAGACACGAGCCGGAGACACGCATGAAAACCCATGACTAAGCTCCCCAAATTTCCCAGAAAGGGGACGCAACCTAATAACCCCTCCAATGCGAAATGGTAAGTACCTCAATATGACTTAGGCTACTCTTACAATGACTGAAGATGACTGATTTAAATGTTTTTTTAATTGTATTTGTTTGTTACTTGTGTATGGTCAATCACTGGGAATGTTTCATTAAAATACTGTACAATCCAAAATCCTCAGTCCAAAGGCCACACCAATGACTGAATATTTTAGTATAGTTTAGAAGGAATAACATGAATGAATGAAGTTCAAGACAGTTGTGTGTGAGTCTTTGGGTCTCAGTTGGATGTCTCGGCGCTTAGCAGATCCCCACAAGGTACCCAGATAGCAGAAGGAGGAGAGTAGATGATGAAATATTTTTTGGTCATTGATGGTCTGCCAGAACAAAGCCATTTAACATGAAAGTAAATAACGGTGCACATTACTCTATTTTCAGCTTATTACGCATCGAAATATATATAAATACGGGGACTCCTGCAACATCTCTTCAAGGATTGTGCTCCTTGGATCCCGGGCGCTGGCGACTTTAATGGCTTCTGTGTTCAGAAGATGGAGAGTGTTCTTGGTGCTCAACGTGATTGTGGTCGCAGGGTTCATGGCCTTTTGGGCCAGGTGCAACACAAGCAGTGTCAAAGGCACCGGTCAGGACCTGTTAGGTGAAGGGAAGAGGCAGTCACGAACCAACAGCACAGCTCAAGGCTCCATCACCCATGAGGTGCTGCTGAAGAGACTGGGGTCATTGGAGGACGTGGTCTACAGACAGCTCAATGGCATGGCTATATTTACACTTTAAAGCTTTAACACTCCTGTCAGACGCTTTCTGTCCAATCAGGGCACTGCCTTTAATAATTGAAAGCAATATATTTATGTTTAGTTTATCTGTTTTGTGAAGCTAGATGTGTGGTATCAGATGGACCATTCTATTTATTGTTTCTATTCATTGTTAGTTTCTTTGTATAGTGGAATGTCCATATGTCCATATGGCATGTGGTTGTCCGACTATTCTAGATTTATTTTCATCAATATCAAGGGATGATAAATGGCACACAAGTAATAACTTGGATGTTGTACTGGACCATGTTTCACAGGTCTGTCTAAGTCACTAGGCCTCACCGAGGGCTTTGGGGGGCGAGGGAAGGCAGGCCTACCTGCCACCCTGTCGCCAGAGGAGCAGAGCAATGCCAAAGTCTTGAGAGAAAAGTATGGCTACAACGCCTACCTGAGTGATAAAATCTCCCTGGACAGGAGCATTCCCGACTACCGCCCCAACAAGTGAGTGCTGGCTCAGAGGACTGCATGTGTTGTCATAAATGGGCCACCATTTCAACACCCCTAGCCTAGGCTTAAGTTGTCGTAACACAACAAGTGATGCCCTAAGCTGTATGTTTAGTACCGGCTAAAGCATTAGAACAAATTTGACTTTAAACTTTTACTGCAGAATTGTAGTCATACAAACACAATTTGTCTTCTAAAACCAGATAATGTGTAATAGTAATCCCTCACTGTCTTTCCTGGTTTGATAAAGTTGCAACATTCACAGCCCATCACAGCCCATCCGCTCCTATATGCCAATGTCTTCATAAACAATCATCCTTGAGCTCCCCTCAGGGAACATTAACTCACACACTTCTAAGGTATATTTCAAAACGAGGCATGACACAATGTTGGTAACACAGCATTGTCTTTCAGCTCTGAGAAAGCTGCTTTTCCTCTGGGTTATGTACAGTATCTAGATGCCCTGCATGAAGCTTTAAGCAAAAAAGTTGAGAGTTCTGAAACAGAACTTAACTAATGTGTCTCTTCTGATGGTCTTCTTAGTCCAATCTGATCTTGTACTGCCAGTTGACTGTCTGGCAACTAAGTACAGAAGAGATGAAAGGCAAGGAAACGGAAGGGAACCTGTGTGAACTGCCGGGACACAACTTCTTCACCCTTTCTTGTCATTAACTCTAACTTTAACAACAAAGGCTACAGTAAAAATAGACCTTTTATCTCTTGCTACTTTCCGCACTGTGATTGGGCAATAACTGTGAAAAAAAAGTGTGTGATTATGTTGAGCAAGAAAAGGCGCATGATTGCATTCAAATTCTATGAACATATTGCCAGCCACTCAGAGAAACACCATCTGTAGAGAAACACCATCTGTAGAGGAATAGAACAACCTGGCAACATAAAGTTAGGCACAGCTGACTTGGAATCATTTTTAATTGACGTAATGTAATGTTAGGACTTTTTATTTCATATCATAGAACTGGGCAACACTTTACATTAAGGTAACATTAACTGCCATGTAACTATAGCATTACCTATACTAAAACATTAGTCGCTATGTAATAATTACAATGCAATGAAATTGTATGACATAAGTGTTATAGGAAAATAGTATTACTAAAGTGTAAGTACAGTAAGGGGGGCAGGTGGTGTAAGGGTGTTTTGTAAAGGGGTAGTTGAAGGTTGTGTCACCAAACCAAGATCAATGTTAACATCCACTTACCCCTGGAAAACCCAACCTCCCCTATAGAAGAGTTTCATTTGTGGAATAACTTGTACCACTTAACTGTAAAGATGTCTAAATAACAGTTCGTATGTAAGTATAATATTGTTACTCGAGGTATTGCTATGTAGTTACATGCTAGTTAATGTAGCCTTAATGTAAAGTGCCCAAAACTGTTATGTCAGCCTCAAGTTTCTCCATTGTGTCCATAATTGCTATTTGACAGGCAATTGAATGTGTACACGTGTGTGACATAGGTGTAAGAGGGCAGTCTACCCAAGGGACCTCCCCACAATCTCCCTCGTTTTCATCTTCATCAATGAGGCCCTGTCAGTGATCCTGCGCTCTGTCCACTCAGCGGTCAATCACACACCAGCCCACCTGCTTAAGGAGATCATCCTTGTCGACGACAACAGTGATGATGGTGAGTAAAAACACCTCTATACACACACACACACAAATGTATACATTTTAATTCATATGTATACATTTTAATTAAGACAGTAAACTAAAACATAAGCATTCATTTTGAGGCCTCCTGTCTCACAAAGAGCACATCAATATATTGACAGACACAGCAGATATGCTGTCTTTACATCTTGCACGCATGTTGGTTTGGTACTCTCTTTTTAGCCTCATCACATTGGTTTTCTATCATAACAATATCAGCGAAAAAATGATTTGCCCATGCAGCTGTAACAGAGGGCACACCCATAGCATCGGCCACAACTGAGCTATAGTGACGTGGTGACAGTTTGACGGGTAGCCAGCTGGAGTCAATGTCTCCTTGACAAAATCCATCTTGGTGTTATTGGTGCTCTGTGTTTGTCCTGGTGACGGTGACGGATGGTGTCGGCTCTGAGACAGTTAGAGGCGGAAAACCGCAATAGGGTGTCAAGGGGGATCTCTGTGTTTTATTTATTGGGTCTGTTTTGTGTAGGGGATGAGGAGGGAACAAATCAGAAGAGGGAGAGTGAGGAGTGGGAGAGATAGAGGGATGGAGAGAGGGAGGGATGGAAAGTAAATGAGGGACAGCAAAAGGCAAAAGAGGACAGGCCATGGGTGAAGAGAGTAATAGGCATAGACGAGATGGAAGGGGAGAGAGAAAGAGGGAGAGAGAGAGAGCAAGAGAGAGAGACCTAGAGAAAAAAGGTAGAGACAGAGGAAATTAAGGAGGCGAGAATGGATGGGTAGAGAAATCGGAGGGAGGGAGGAGCAAAACAGAGACAGGGCTAGATTGTGGTAGGGTTGGGGGAGAGAGAAAAGAGAGACTGAAAAAAGAAAGAAGGATGAAGAGGTGGAACGAGGAAAAAGGTGGTGGAGACAGTTCAATTCCCCCTCTGCTCTTGGCACGGTTGGATGGCGCAGAGCCAACCATCTATCAACGAGGGGGAAAGGGAAGAGATTGCAGTGGCGGACAGGGAGCAGCATGTAAGCAAATAACACATACTCTACTGTCCACATATCTCTCGTCTGTTCCCGCAGTCACGCATTGTGCCATGGGACCAGGGGGTACATGTACGAGAGACATTGTGTCATGGGACCAAGGGTGTGTGTGTATGAAAGACAGAGGAAGAGGAGGAAGGAAAGGGAGGGTGTGTGTGTGGGAAATGAGTAAAAGGAAGGGGGATGCTAACAGTGTGTCAGAGAGGCCGATCATTTCAGTGAGTGATCAAGGGGTAGAGCTCAGTAAGCCCCACATTCCCTCTGGTGTTGTATTGAGACTGTTAGCAAGCACAGAATCTCTCTCGGGCAGTAAGAAATGTAATCTCTTCCTGTGTGTGTGCATTTGTGTTTCTATTTGCTCAAATGGGGATGTCTTTGGATTTATATGTGTGTAAATGTGTGCATGCCCATCATGTGTCATCACAGAGCAACTGAAAGGCCCACTGGAAGACTACGTGAACAAGCGTTACCCAGGCCTTGTGAAAATCGTGAGGAACCAGAGGAGGGAGGGGCTTATCCGTGCACGTATCGAGGGCTGGAAGGTTGCCAGTGGCGAGGTGGTTGGGTTTTTTGATGCTCACGTTGAGTTTACACCCACCTGGTGAGTTTACTGCTGCCTTTGAGACACAAGTTGTCTTCACGTACTATATAGATTTGTACGTTTTAATAAATAGTTTGGAGGGAGTTAATTCAGGAAATAAGGAATAAATTGTAGGTGCCTGTTTACAACTGACATGCTCATTACTGTATAAAGTAGTGTACTCTAGGTCTAAACTGCAGCATTCTATAAGAAAGGTAACACTCTTCACATGTTACAGACCAGGGTTGACTTGGCCCCACAGCAGACTCTCGAGCACTTCTCTCAATGGAATAACCCTCTGAGTCAATTCAAAAATTCAAAAAGAATATCGAAGAAGTCCAACTTCTTAGAGAGAGATCATAAAAGAAACCCCATACCATCTGTCGGTCTCTCTCTGCCAGGGTTGAGCCGGTTTTGACCAGAATCAAAGACGACCACAGGAGGATAATTCTGCCCTCCATCGATAACATCAAGCATGAAACGTTTGAGCTGGAACGCTATGAGAACTCTGGCCACGGTTATAACTGGGAGCTGTGGTGCATGTACATCTCCCCACCCAGGAAGTGGTGGGACGATGGGGACACCTCTGCTCCAATTAGGTGGGTAGACATGGAGGCAAGGCACACACACGGTTTGTTCTAGGTTATATCTTAAGGAAGGGTTTTGATTCCAGCAAACTGTCCTATTTTCAAATGTTCTTGTTAAAAATGAAAAGTTCAAAAAAGTAGAAGAGAAAGAGCTCTCAAACCCAGAACTCATTTTCTCCCACCCCTAGGACTCCTGCAATGATTGGCTGTTCCTTCGTGGCCAACCGGGAGTACTTTGGGGAGCTGGGGCTGCTGGACTCTGGCATGGACGTCTACGGAGGGGAGAATATAGAACTGGGGATCAGGGTTTGTGTGTCACCCATTTTCTCTCCCACTTCTCCCTTCTGTTCTAAATGGAGCGTGGACTTTGCAGTGTGGCACAACTGACTAATGAAACACCGTCGGGAGACCTGGGGCAGAGGGGAAGTGTGTGTGTCTGTGTATGTGTGGGGGGACTGGTCGGGGAATGAAGATAGATGCATGTATATAAAAAGGAAGGCTGAATGCTGTTGTGTGCTTGGCCAAGGATTGGAGGATAGAAGGTGTACGGTGTATTATTTATGCAACACATTGTGCATTAGGTTGATATGCGTTTGCAAGCATTTGTTATTGATAATCGAAATGCCCTTCTAAGTGTGTGGGCTTGGATGAGTCACTGTAGAGTGTAAACAGTGTATTACTGCTCTTCACCCTCGTGGATCTCAAGGTGTGGCTTTGTGGGGGCAGCATGGAGGTGCTTCCCTGCTCCAGAGTGGCTCACATTGCCAGGACCAAGAAGCCCTACGTCACCAACCTCGCCCTCCACACACGCCGCAATGCCCTACGTGTGGCCGAGGTCTGGATGGATGACTTCAAGTCCAATGTCTACATGGCCTGGAACATACCTATGGAGGTGAGTGGGGAGGTTTCCACTTGAATGGTGTGACTATCAGTTTAGGTTCTGGGTATATAAGTATTAGACAACCAGCTGATTGGAGAGAGAGTTAACATACACCTCGACAAAGAAAATGACCAGTTAAGACACACAGTGGTTGTAGCAAAGTCTCTCTGAGGCATGAAAGTCAGAGTATAGTGTTTTTAGAGAATAAGGAAAACAAAGAGAACGTACAGCCAACAGATGTTTGTTGTATGCTCAGGCAGATACTACATCATAGACCTGTGACTGTTATCAGTAAACAATATAGGTTACAATAGGATTGAATTTGAATGAATAGTAAGATAATAAGGCAATAGCTAATCAATTGATTGTTTTTAACATATTAAGCACATAGTATGAGGCTGAATGAACCATCAGAATGTCAGTACAAACCTACCCACTACTTGGTAAAATACAAATGACAAAATACTTTATACAGAGATAGCTTCGCCTGGAGTGTAAACTGAAACCAAAACAAAATAGTTGTTGGCAGTGTAGCTTAATTTCCTTAATCATGTTATAACTTTGCCTTTATGACCTGTACATTATCTTGTCAAACTACCTTACATTATGGCCCTGTTGTATGTTGAGACTCAATGCCTGTACATTTTCTTTTAGAATCATGGGATTGACATTGGAGACATCTCAGAGAGGGTAGAGTTAAGGAACAGGCTGCATTGTAAAACATTTAAGTGGTACCTGGACAATGTCTACCCAGAGATGAGGAGGTACAACAACACTCTCTACTACGGTGTGGTGAGTTGGCCATGTTATTTACCTGATTCATGAGTTGTGTCACGTTCGTAAATTGGCCAATCTACATCTCTAGGTCCCTGTAGGTGATCCACATTGGCACGATTTCAGAACAAACTAGCCAGACAGCAATTGTAATGTTTGTTCACAGTTAAGTCAGGTAACATTCTAACACTTTTTTTTCTTCTCTGTTTCTCTCTCCCTTTCCTCCTTCCCCTCCCCCCACCTGTATTTTTAGATTCGTAATGTCAATGTGACTCATCTGTGTTTGGACCAGGGAGAGAAAGAGAATCACACAGCCATTCTGCATCCCTGTCATGGACAGGGGCCTCAGGTAAGTAACTACCACAGGCACACAACGCATGCCGTAGATCTACAAATGTATCTGAAGTGAAGTTCTTTAAGAAACAAGAAAAATATAGTTTAACTTTTTGTATATTCTTTGAGATTGCAATTCTCATCTGGTATGGTGTGATGTGGGAGTTGTTTTAGGAGTTACGACATCTACTGTGAATGTCTTATCAATGAATAGTCACGTCAACAATTGCACAGCTAAGTGTGTTTGTCTCTGTTCTGTGCTAGTTGGGGCGTTACACTAAGACTGGTGAGTTCTACCTGGGTGCCTTGGGCAGCACAGGAGAGGAGACACGCTGTCTGATGGATGATAAGGTCAGCAGTTTCCCTCAACTCGTCAAATGTGAAAGCGTCTTTGACTCCAAGCAGACTACCTGGCTCTTTACTCAGGTGAGACTCCAAGGAGGTGATCAACACGATGGTTGTGGACTTGAAACACATCATAATGTATTTTGTTTTCCTTTGCAGAGATTAGCATCAAAGACATTATCTGGGATTTATTCACCATTTAGCTTTGTATAAAAAAAAGACACTTAAGACAATAAATTGAATTACCGAACAATGTTCTCCATTCATCTCTTAGTGCTGTGTTTCAAAGCTGGGTGTAAGACGTGAATATCTCTGGGGGACTACTAATGGCTTAACGATGATCTCCTGTTCTGTTATTAAGAATGAGCCAATCAGGAACAGAGCCACTGGTCGTTGTCTGGAGGTAGTGAAGGCGAAAGTCTACTTTGGGTACCTGCTGGTTCTTCAGACCTGCTCCGGCCAGAAGTGGACCATAAAGAACACAGTGAAACACAGCCACACCTGACTAACTCACCTGTCATTTGAGACCAATAAAACATTAGATAGTGAAATAACTTGCAATAAATAACATTATTGAATAATTGCAATATAATTTTTTAAATTTAATTTAATTAATTAATAATCGGCGATCTTGGGGTCACATGGGGCTTGGTGTTTGGTGTACATGATAGACATACACACCAACACCCAGGAGACCTTGTGCATGTGTTCACCCATCATCAAAGATGGGCAAACACTGATCAATACAGCCTCTCGGGCCCACTCAGAACTCCTTTAAAAAACCCTATTATAGTAAATGGTTTGGTTTGAAACCTGATGAAGTGGCTGGAGGATTGTCATTAGTTATTATTGTTACTATTTATTATTATTCATTATTATTATTTGTTACACTCTTTTTTTTCTCACTTGTTTTTTAAGGCATATCTGATACTGACTACATTGTCAGATTTTATTGCATTCTTAGTATAAAACAATTGCATTATTATGACGTTATAACATTTTCAAGTGTCATCTTCGGCTGAAAGTTGTCATCTATACACTGTCTAGCTTTTTTGATGGGATGTCCATTGACATATGATGTCACCTCCATACTGTAAGGAGACGCTGCACTGCCTACTGTACATCCCTACTGTAGGCACTGGGAGTAATGTAAATGTTACAACTAAGCTCTCAGTTGCTTTAGGTTACAAGCATTGTATGAAATTATTTAAATTCCAAAATGTGCCATTTGCCTGCTGCTACTGTGTGTAAGTGGCCAACCTCTTCAATAATGCCCTGGGTATTGAGGAAGCTAATGAAATTGAGACTTGAAATCACAAACTTAATATAATTTAATTTAAGTGGAAATGTATTTTATTAATTTATAGATGATTAATGAAATAGAATTACAGGTTGGCATAGTTTCATAAGAAGTCGACTGCATTTTTATTTGTGGTGAATTTGTATGGTTTGTACTTTTTTATTTATGTTTTAAACAAGGGTAAATAATTTGAAGCATCCTTAAAAGTATTTATGTAGCACCAGACCCAAGTTTAGTAGCATGACCTGAAATGTAACAACTTTTCAGGGTTTTAAATGTTTAGACATGTATTTTTCCTCAACTGATTTACAATGATAAAATGTTAACATACTGTTAATAATAACATAAACTAACAGCACAGCAAACTTGAAGCACTTTTTACACATTCATACGGAATTGCAGGCCATGTATGTGGATGGAAAACGCACAAATGTATGGGTCAA